>NW_028270158.1:45847384-46082899 GCF_037043375.1 Chiloscyllium plagiosum | reverse complement strand
ACAGAGACAGAGAGGGAGAGAGAGAGAGACAGACACAGAGAGGGAGAGACAGACACAGAGAGAGACAGAGAGAGAGAGACAGACACAGAGAGAGACAGAGAGAGAGAGACAGACACAGAGAGAGACAGAGAGAGACAGAGAGAGAGACAGAGAGAGAGAGAGACAGAGAGAGAGAGAGACAGAGAGAGAGAGAGACAGAGACACAGAGAGAGAGACAGAGAGAGAGAGACACAGAGAGAGAGAGAGACACAGAGAGAGAGAGAGACACAGAGAGAGAGAGAGAGACACAGAGAGAGAGAGAGAGACACAGAGAGAGAGAGAGAGACACAGAGAGAGAGAGACACAGAGAGAGAGAGACAGAGAGAGACAGAGAGAGAGAGACACACAGAGAGAGAGAGACACAGAGAGAGAGACACAGAGAGAGAGAGAGACACAGAGAGAGAGAGACACACAGAGAGAGAGAGACACACAGAGAGAGAGAGACACACAGAGAGAGAGAGACACACAGAGAGAGAGAGACACACAGAGAGAGAGACACACAGAGAGAGAGACACACAGAGAGAGAGACACAGAGAGAGAGACACACACACAGAGAGAGAGACACACACACACAGAGAGAGACACACAGAGAGAGAGACACACAGAGAGAGAGACACACAGAGAGAGAGACACACAGAGAGAGAGACACACAGAGAGAGAGACACACAGAGAGAGAGACACACAGAGAGAGAGACACAGAGAGAGAGAGAGAGAGAGGGGGGAGGGGGAGGTTGGAGGGGCGGTGTTAGGGCGGGCAGGTGGCGGTGGGTGTGTTGGATGGATGGGGTCTGGGGACAGGCAGTGGGCAGCGTTGAGGGGTGGATGGGGGGGTGGGGACAGACGGGAGGTGGTATTGGACGTGGTTGGGGGTGCGGGGCTGTGTCGGATGGGGTTTGGGGGCTGGCGGGGACAATATTGGATGGAGGTGGGTGTGGTGTTGGGGGCTCTCACGCACTGTGCTGCTGCTAGTCTCCTGAACGGGGCAGACTTAATAGAAAACTCCGAGGAAAGGCACTGAATTGATTAACCGAACAATCAATTATCCGAACGAAATAGTGCCTGCCCATCTCAATTGGATAATTGAGGTTCCACTGTACTCACAAACATAGCATCTTAGTTGTTAATAAAACAAAGTGCTGGTGAACAGCTAGTAATAACCAGCATGATCAAAGCAATAATCTGGGAGATGTCAGCATTTGTGGGGCCTTGCTATCTGCCAGTTGACTATATTGAATTTCCTACATTACAATTGTGACTATACTGTTAAAGCATTTCAACTAGCTGTAAAACATTTGGCAAAGTCCTTATATTGCAGAAGAAGTTTGATAAGTATAAACCTTTGTTTCAGAATAGGTCTTTCTTTAAATATTTTATCTACATCAGTTAGAAAGAACAGTAAACTATAGCTATTTATTTAATCAGTTTTTGGCTATTTATCTTTTATTAACATACGTTTATTCAAAATGCCAAATATAAAGCAATATCCCTTAGGATGCACAATCATGTTTAAAAACTGGAATGAGATTTCAAGACTGGACAGGGCACACAATAACTAAAAACGAGACAATTTGTTGTTTATTTCTTTCCCTGTAACTCAAGGCAAGGACACAATCAAAGGTAATGGGACTCAGCAGTAAGTGATCAAACAGTATAGGAATAAAAAGAATCCTAGGTAAGCAAAGCTACAGGAACAATAAACAAAGTGACAGGTGGTGGGGGGCCTGGTTCATCTGGAATGAGAATAATTTCTAATTAAACATGGAAAATACATGTACACAACTAATTTCCAACTAGCTTCAGAAATGTGGTGTATGTAGCAATTAGACTTTGTGGTCTAAAAATAATAATTACATTCAACTAAATAACACAATATGGTTGTGCATTAAATGGTACAATCTAACTGTCAGTATAATGGTTAGTAGATTCCTTAATTTAAAGAAAGGAACAATAATTGTACTAAGATTTGACTGGGGCGGTTTAAAAAAAAGGACTGCAACCTCAGTTTATGATGATGTATAATAATCAAGTATTAAAAAACATAGTCTCTTTGCTGCTTGTTCACTTTCAACAACATTGCATCTATTTTCACAGGAAGACAGCATTTCAGAACATGATACCTGTGAAGAATAAGTGTCTCTTTGTAGTCTCCTTTCTTTTCTCGAGGCAGGGGTTCAATAACCTCAGCAGTTGTAGAACGCGCTCCTCCCGTCGAGACTCTGTCAGACATGCATCATTCATCACTAGGTATGGGTATATCTTGCCATTGTGGCCCCGGATGTAAAGTCTCCGAGCTGCTGTATTGTGCTTCTGTACAATTTCTACTCTGGGCATGAACCTGATGACAAAAGACAATATTTAGTTTGAAAAACAAGTTCCTGAATATTTTGGCTAATATATTACATGAAAGATGCAGCACAGGAAGCAGTTATTGGCCTATTTTGCTATGTCAGTTTTTCAAATGCACACCCCCTTGTTCTTTCCCCAAAGTCCTGCAATTTTTTTTCCTTTTCAAGTATTTATCCAAAAGTAATTTGAAAATGATTTAATGTACTCAGCCCTTTCAGACAGATGATTTCCAGGACATGAACTTGCTGAGTAAAAACAAAATTCTAATCTTCCTCTCACCCAGCCCTCTAACACAATATTTTTTTGTCACTTACCTTAAATCTGGATGTAGGTTTGCTCGCTGAGCTGGAAGATTCATTTTCAGATGTTTCATCACCATACTAGGAAACATCTTCGGTGAGCCTCCGGACAAAGCTCTGCTAATGTTTCCTGCTTTCTATTTATATGTTTGGGTTTCCTTGGGTTAATATTGTAATTCCCTATGGCGATGTCATTTCCGGTTATTTTTCTCAGGGGGTGGTAAATGGAGTCCAAGTCAATGTGTTTGTTGATAGAGTTGGAATGCCATGCTTCTAGGAACTCTCGTGCATGTCTCTGTTTGGCTTGTCCTAGGATGGATTGACTTGGATCCCATGTACCACCCCCTGAGAAAAAAAACAGGAAATGACATCACCATAGGAAATTATGTCACCACAGGAAATGGCATTACCAACCCAAAGAAACCCAAACATATAAATAGAAAGCAGGAAACACCAGCAGTGCTTCATCCGAAAGCTTACTAAAGATGGTACCTAGTTGGGTGACGAAACGTCTGAAAATGAACACTCCAGGTCAGTGAGCAAACCTACAACCAGAACCTTAACCTGAGCTACAAATCTTAAAACTCTATTTAAATCTATCCATCTGGTGCATAGATTTGCTACCACGAGAAACAATTTCTCCTTAGTTACCATTTATAACCCCTTACAATTTTGAACAGCAGTAAACCTCCCCTTGTATTTTGCTTTGCTGAAAAGGTGACAAATCAACTTTACTGGTCCATAAGTTAGCACAACAGAATATATGTAGGAATAGGTTTTTCAAAGAATCAGTGATAGTTTCAGCACAAAAGGAGGCCATTCAGCTGTGTATCAAATAACTTATGGAATTCCATATACATCACATCAATAAAGTGAAAATCACACAACACCAGGTTATAGTCCAACAGGGTTATTTGGAAGCACTAGTTTCAGGGCACTGCTCCTTCATCAGGTGGTTATGGAATAGGATCACAACATGGTTTTGTTCCACACACCTGATGAAGAGGCAGTACCTTGAAAGCTAGTGCTTCCAAATAAGCCTCTTGGACTATAATCTGGTGTTGTGTGATTTTTTTTATTTAAAAACTTTGTCCATGCTAGTCCATCACCAGAACTTCCAAATCATCAATAGTGTGTGTCAAGATAAAGTTCATATAGATGACTGGTGGTAATTTAATTTGTTGGTCAACACACCTCAGGTGAGGGGAGAGATTGAGGAGGACAGCCTTCTCAGCAGGTCTGGGAATTGAACCCACACTGCTAGCATCACAAATCTGCAGTCCAGCCAAATGAGATAACCAAATCCTAACGCTATTCTTTCAATTCTCCATTACCTCATAAATCTCAACCAAGTTGGTTAACCATGATTTGCCTTGAATAAATCTATGCTGGGATTCCTCAGTTAATCCACATTTGTCCAAGTCATAATTAACTTTCGCCCTGATCGGTGTCTCTAAATGCTTCACTACAGAGATTAAACAGACTGGCTTATTGGCACCTTTACACCCTTCTTGAATGAGGGTAAACCATTTGCAGATTTCCAGTTTTCCAATCAATATTTTCAGAGATGCTATCACTAACTCTGGAGCAGATAGGACTGGAACCAGGTCCCATGATTCAGAGGTAGGGACATGAACACAACAGCCTTTTATCCCCGAATCTAAGGAAGATTTGAAAATTCTTCCTTAGACTCAGTTTCTTTGCATTTATCACTCCTACTTTCTTAATTATCTCTAGAAGTATCTTATTCAGTTCTGGTGTTAAATATAAGCAGTTGACTCAATAGCTCCTCCTTATCAGTTTAAAACCCATCTTCAAGTGTCTGAACCACATCCTCCATCTCCAGGACCTCAACAACATTTACTTGCTTGAGAAAGACAGATGCAAAGTATTTATTTAACTCAGTTCGAATCCCATAGACTGGAATTACTATGCAGCTGGTCAGAATCGCTGAAGTGAGAGGAAAACAATAACCAAACTTTGACAGCATAGGAAGTCCATCAGTTGATTGTTGGTGTGTATTGTAGCTTGCTTTCCCTTTCTTCAATGTTAAGAATAAGTCTAAGGAGGTGCAAAGTTTAAATTTTTTTAATGTCATAGAGGTAAAGGAAAGCATCTCCATGAACCTTCATTTAAATGGCAATGGGAACTCAGCACACCTTCCTAACCTGCAATCTTCTTCCTGACCTCTCCGCCCCCACCCCCACTCCGGCCTATCACCCTCACCTTAACCTCCTTCCACCTATCACATTTCCAATGCCCCTCCCCCAAGTCCCTCCTCCCTATCTTTTATCTTAGCCTGCTTGGCACACTCTCCTCATTCCAGAAGAGCTCATGCCCGAAACGTCGATTCTCCTGCTTCTTGGATGCTGCCTGACCTGCTACGCTTTTCCAGCAACACATTTTCAGCTCTATTCATTTAATTGGTCAACCACAGCACCTGCCTCTATGAATGTATCCTCTTTTCGGTCACCAATTGGCCCTAGTACTCCTTCAACCATCCTTCTACTATTTATAAGTTTACAGAAAACATTAGACTGCCCTTTTGTGTAAGCCGCCGACTCTTTTCCAACTTTCTCTCTTTGCTAATGGTTTTTCAATTCCCCTTAGGCCTTCTATTTTCAGCCTAGTTCTCAATTATATCATCAAATGGACATTGTCATAAGCACATGTTTTCTGATTCATCTCAACTTCTGTCTCCTTCGTCATCCAGGGTGCTTTAGATCTTTTGCTTTATCTTCCCCCTGCATGGGTATTTAACATGACTGTTTTTGAGCTCTCTTCTTTAAAAGCAGCCAATTTTTCAGTTACAGTCTTGCCTGCTTATCTTTGATTCTGATTCATCTGAGCCAGAGTTATTCTTAGCCAGTTTGAAGTTGGCTTCCCACCTCTTCCATGACATCCTGTCCTTGACCCATAGGAGATTGCATCTCTCTCTAGCACATGATCCCTCTCATGGAACAGTGTGCGCACTCCAGGTCTGTGCTGCTGTACCATATCTTTTCAATAATAAAGCTTATGACAAAGAATAAAATTCATAAGTTTTTCAAACTTTCTCCCATTGCCATTTAAATGAAGGTTCATGGAGATGCTTTCCTTTACCTCTATGACATATTAAAAAAATTGAAACTTTGCACCGCCTTAGACTTATTCTTAACTTTGAAAGCAAGCTACAATACTCACCAACAATCAACTGATGGACTTCCTATGCTGTCAAAGTTTGGTTATTGTTTTCCTCTCACTTCAGCGATTCTGACCAGCTGCACAGTAATCCCAGTCTGCTTCACAATGGCCCTGACAAGCCTCACTGTACTCAACTCAACTCAACCAGTCTGTGCTTGCTTTTGCTTTCCATTCAAGTCACCCTCCGTTCCATTTAACTCAGTTCAGCCTTTAGCATATATTTCTTGTCCCTTTTCACTAAGAGCTCAACTAAGGCTGTGTGTTTTTAAAAAAATCATTCACAGGGATGAGGGTGTCACTGGCTAGTGGGTCTGGAGTAACATGTAGGCCAGACCAGGTAAGGATGACCGTTTCCTTCACATCATTGAATCAGTTGGGTTTTTCCAACAAACAACAAAGGGTTCATGGTCATCATTAAACTCTTAATTCCAGATTGTTATTGAATTCAAATTCCATCATCTGCCGTGGTGAGATTTGAACCATTACCTGGGTCTCTGGATTAATAGTCCAGCAATAATACCACTAGGCCATTGCCTCCACTTCAAGTGATACTAACTTTAGCTTTCATTTCTGTTGGTGTAAAATTCTAACCTGACAGTGGCACTATTCATATGAAAGTGGGCACTGGAAGCAGGTTGCCTTTCAGCCTGGTTTTCCTCTCATCTGTATATTTTGTGGATGTGTTTTTGGGGAAGGATGAGGATGAGGATGAGGCAGAAAATGGTACGTATACGTGTGTGTGTGGATCTGGTTCTCGGAGTCTCACTGTCACATGCTCCCTTCCCTTCCATGCTCCATTTGCCCTTTCTTCTGAGTTTTGTGGATGGGAAATTTTACTGACGTTGGGAGGCTGTGAAAGAGGAAATGCTGTTTAACAGTCTAGCTACTCTGGGGAGGTGGATACATGGTTCCAACTGCCATGGGTGGCTGGTTGGGGGACACGCTTGGACATGGAGGGGGGGGGGGGAAAGAGTGGAGGAAACAGAGACAGAGAGCAATGGGGAGAGCACAGCCAAAGGCAGAGAGAGAATAGACCATGTCGAAATTAAAGAGGTCACACTGATCATTGTTCATTCAATCACAACCTATTTCTCACCTTCATTTCCTGTTGGTAGATTCAGTGAACATATTAACATCAAATGGGATGGGGAAAACAGCCTGTGATTGGAGAAGCAGCACCACAGAAAAAAATCAAATCCATTTAGCTGTTATTCCAACAGGCCCCAGACAAGGTTGACACACTCCATAGGTCATATTCCCACTCATCCAGACCACCTGTTGGAGGTACCTGATCTAAACTATTCGCTTCAACTAAGTCATGTGATAACAGAGTTCCACATTTCTAATCAGAGTAAAGATATTTCTCTGTGTTTACCTATTCGATTTATTAGTGAACTAACTTACATTTACAATTCTGAATTCTCCCACAAGTTGCACATCTTCCCTCTCCAACCTATCCATAATTTTAAACAAGTCTCCCCAAAGTCTTCTGTCTTGGCTGTAAAACTTACACCAACTCATATTTCTTTTCTTCTCTTAGGATACCAGAAAATGTCAAAACAAATCTGAACACCAATTAGAAAAGAGACTTCTACAAAATAGCATGATTCCAAATATTATAGACAAAAGGATCCTCTAACCGTGCAATTTTGATGTAATAATGTGTCGGTTTCGGCATAAGGAACTCTCCTGGGATTTCCACATCTGCTGTCTGTGCAGAGAAGTTACTAAGAAAACGACACTTCTCCTCGATCAGAAAGAATTTAGGTAGCTGCTTGGTTTTTGTTTCCAGAATCTTTATCCATTTCTTTAGCTTAGAGATGAGATTGTGAAGCTTCATCGAGCCTGGAACACTAAAATCAAAATCTGAAACAAAAATGTGGCACATCAGCTGGATTTAGAAAATATCTATATTCTATTTCACTGCAAAAATAACTATCTGCAACAACCCATGCATTCAATTTACAATAATTTGGTACCATTCAAAAGCCTATTTTGCTTACTTAAGATCGGCATCTTCTACAGTTTTAACTTGGCACCAGTCTGAACGATACTACATTTTGGTAAAAGTCATTTTCATATACTCAGGTGGGCCACTGTCAGCAGCTCAGCGAGCACAAATTGCTCTCTACCCATCAGGTCAGTGCAGTAGAGCAATAGAGTGACAATTCTCTGCACCACCAAGTTTACATTTTTCAGAGTGTTTCATGCAGCTGGCTACCTCTTGGTCTTATCCCAAAACAGTTTTGTAATTAACCTTCTAATGCTTCAAATTCGTAAAACTAAATGCAGCTCCCTCACTAAATCCATTTTGCCCACTGCACTGAACAGTCCTGTTTCCTTGAATCACAGAGCTTACTCTAAGCAATTAACTTGAACAAGGGCATTTACTGCCTTAGTCTTAGATTAGGAAACAAATGAACAGGATATACCAGGCCTCTCTTATTTATCACATCATATTAATAATTGCATTTGCTAATATGTAAATTTACTAATAGCTATATAAATTCACCATAAAAATAACCCAATGATATTATACTTGAAGAATTAATCAGGCATAGGCATAAACTAACAATTTGTAGTTTTCACAATCCATACAAATTCCATTTAGGCCATGGGATACAGGAGCCGAATCAGGCCATATTGGTCCATCAATTCTGCTCCGCCATTCAATCGCAGCTGATGTGTTTCTCAACCACATTCACTTTAACCCTTGAACCCCCTTGTTAATCAAGAACCTGTCTGTCTATCGTAAATACACTCAATGAGAGAGCCAACACAGCCAACTGCAGCAATGAATTCCACAGATTCACCACCCTCTGGCTTAAGAAATTCCTCCTTATCTCAGTTCGAAAGGGTTGTCCCTTCATTCGGAGGCTGTGTCCTTGGGTCCTACACTCTCCTACTAGTGGAAGTACCTTCTCCATGTTCACTCTATCCAGACCTCTCAGTATTGTGTGTTTCAATCAGATCACACCTCATCCTTCTAAATGCTGTCAAGTACAGGCCTCAACCATTCTGTACATGACAAGCCCCAAATCCCTGGGATTACTTTCATGAAACTCCTCTGGTCCCCTCCCATGCCAGCATATCCTTCTTCAGATATGGGGCCAAACATTGCTCTCAATATTCCAAATCCAGTCTAACTAGAGCCTTATACTGCCTCAGCAGTACATCTCAGCTCTTGTACTCTGGCCCTCTTGAAGTGACTGCTAAAATTGCATTTGCCTTCCCCATGTTAACCTAAACTAGGACTCCCAAGTCCCTTTGTGCTTCAGATTTCCAAAGCCTTTCCCGTTTAGAAAGTAGTCTATGCCTCTGCTCTTCCTAGCGCAAGTGCATCTTACACTTTCCCACATTGAATTCTGTCTAGGACTTTTGTTCACTCTCCTTGCCTGTCCAAGTCCTTCTGCAGCCTTCCCACTTCATCAACTCAAAGAGATAGGTTTTAACGATCGCCTTAACAGTGTGGGGTAGGTTCAGGGAATTCCAGAGCTTAGGGTGTACATGGCAGAAGACACAGCCACAACCAGTGGAACAATAAAAACTAGGAACGCAGAGGAGAAAGAGCATTGAAAATCTGCAGTTAGGGAGTGCAGAAGGTCCATCCAGTGGAGAATGCAACTGCCACCTGAAAGCAAAATACTGCTAAAGGAAATTATGAAAATAAGTGAAAAACACATTAGTAAAGAAAAATGAGAGAAAACGGAGACAGAATGTTATAACTGAAATTGTTCCTCATAATATGAAATCCAAAGAGCTGTAAAGTGCCCAGCTGAAAACTGAGCTGCGGCTTCTGGAGAATGATTTGAGCTTAACTGGCACACCGTAGCAGGGAGACAACAAGTTTAGAGGGGAAGCAATGGTTTAGTGGAGAATTAAAATGACAGGCAGCTGGAAACTCAAGGTCAAACTTACGGACTGAGCGAAATGTTCTGCAAAGTGGCCACCCAAACTACTTTGGTTCTCCCAGTGTACAAAAGCCATGTTGTCAGCAGCAAATACCATAATTAATCTTAAACCAGGACAAGTTAATCACTGTTCCCGGTGAAGGGAAATCTGATTCCATGGACACTAAGATGGTACAGGTAAAAGGGCAGCTTTATACCTTTCTGCGCAAGTGCAGGAGATTTCAATGTAAAAGGGATGAATGTTGCAGGTGACCGAGGAGTGAACCAGGGTGTTGTAGGGAAACAGTTTTGCTGAAAAACGTTGGGTGGGGAGAGTATGTTCAGAGGTGGCATTTCATATCGAAGGTGAGATCAAGGGGGAGTGTATTGTGGTTCTGAGAGGGAAAGGAGTGAGAGCAGTTCTGCTGAATGATCACACATGAATAGTCAAGCTTGATTCACTCTACAATGTTGCCTGATGTGCTGCATATTTTTACCATTTTTGTTTTTATTTCAAATTTGTTATACCATATCATTACAAATTTAGGCAAAATAATTTAACTAGGGTATTAAATTTGAGAATGCACATGATAACTTGTTAAATGCAATGAAGGTGGAAAACCTTAATCAAACTGCATACTTAATAAAAAAAATCAGGAATACCATATTTAGCATTAAACCCCAAATTTGTGCCATGTCAGATTGATGATAACTCACATTCAGCTCAAACCCTAACAACTTGTTTTGTTCTGACGAGGGGCATGGATAGGGTAAATAGACAAAGTCTTTATCCTGGGGTGGGGGAGTCCTGAAGTAAAGGGGATAGGTTTACAGTGAGAGGGGAAATATAGGAGAGACCCCTAAGGGGCAACTTTTTCACGCAGAGGGTGGTGAGTGTATAGAATGAGCTGTCAGAGGAAGGGGAGGAGGCTGGTATAATTACAACATACCCATCCAGATGTCTGTTAAATATGAATAGCAAGGGTTTAGAGTGACATAGGCCGAATGCTGGCAAATGGGACTAGATTAAGTTGGCATGGACAAGTTGGACCAAAGGGTCTGTTTCCATGCTCTACATCTCTATGACTACAAATAAGTACTTTACTTCAGTGACAAATCCACAGTTGTTCTTGATTTTTGAACAGAGAACATAGTTGTTCTGAATTACAAACTATATCAGCATATTTTTATTAGATTTGGCACAGAACATTAATTACTGTTCATATGTTCAAAGCAACGCTTCTCGATAACAGAGTCTTGTGCAAGGCAGAAGTGCATGTAATTGCATAAAATGGAAAATGATCAAGAGAAGGAATGGAATGATTTTGTCCCTTCGCAGACATGTCACTCACGGCATAGATTATTATGCAAGTAATTAACATTATCTACATTCATGGTAAGCCTTTACCTATCTCTCAAATTGCATTATAATCCCTTATTTCTTTTGTTCAATTTATATTTCTTGGAGTATTAGATTGGAAGTTGAAAAGCCATTAATTCTGCTGCTTTCAGTCAAAGTAAAAGGTTCAGAGCAAAAGGTGTTTTCAACCTGCAAATGAGATTCTCTGTTCTGACAGACCAGAATGAGGAAACATCCTTAAAGCCTGACTGTCTAAAGGTCACATTGTGCTTTCACAACCAGGAGGTAACAGAGGCACTAAAGAGAAGATAGATTCTCACTTGGTTATAACAAAATGACTCTGCATGAGGCTGCTCCCATTTAAGGAGTATGGTGGGTATTTCACAGCATTATCATGCAACAATGGAAATTTGAAAGGGTATTCCAGAAACTGCAGCCTCTGAATACAGGGATTCAAATCAGGGATTACAATGATTCAATGAAGAGGATTCTTTTCATAGAATCATAAAATCTCTACAGTGTCAAAGCAGGTCATTCAGCCCATCAGGCCTACACCAACTCTCCGAAGAACATTCCATTCAGACCCAACCCTTATCCTATTCCTATAACCCTGCATTTATTATGGCCAATCCACCGTACCTGCACATCTTTGGGCTTTAGGAGGAACCCCATGCAGACACAGGGAGAATGTGCAAACTCGGGTCCTGGCACTGTGAGGCAGCAGTGCTAACCATTGAGCCACCATGCTGCCCCAAATTTTGTTACATCCTAGCACACTTTTGTGCAAATGATAAAAATGATCCACAAAAATATTTCGATAGTTGTACTAAAGGAACTCATTCATAGGTAACCAACATCATATTTAAAAAGAAAATCTAAAAACATTCAGTACGGTATTTGTATCATGAAATTGGAGCTTTGATTTATCTCATGCTATCTTGTAAACAAAAGCAAACATTTGTTCAGAAGTCTCCATTTTGAGAGTAATGGTGGGAAATTTTGTTTCCACACAATGCAGTAAATTATTACTATTACATTAGAAAATGCAGGAAATATAGCAGACTAGGTGACACCTTTGCAGAGATAAACAGTTCAAATTTTATATTTGACATCTGATGAAAGGTCAACATTTACTTGTTTTACCTTTCTGCACACAGTTCCTGGCTTGCAGAGTATTGCCTACATTCCATGGTATTTTGCAATAGTCTTATGCCAGCCTCATGAATCTTGAGTTGAGGGAAGTGGGAGATGAAGCTCATCTTAAAATTGACAGTTTATACACCATCATCATAATAGTGTGGTGATTGCGTAACTGGATTATTAATTCAGAGGTTTGGTCTAATGATAATCAGACATGAACTCAAGTCTATCAGGGCAACTGAGGTACATGAATTTGTAAGATCACAAGATGCAGGAAGAGAAGGAGGCCACTCAGTCCTTCAAGTCTGCTCTGCCATTCAATAAGATCAAGGTTAATCGGACAATACTCAAATCCACTTTCCTACCTTATCCCTATAGGCTTAGATTGCCATACTGATTGAAAATCTGTATCTTAGCCATAAATGTACTGAACGTCCCACCCTGGATGTGTGGTACAGAATCCCACAGATGGCCTAACTCCAGAGAAAACAACAAAAAAAAATTATGCTTTTTGGTCCTAGACTCTCCCACAAGGGAAAAACAAACTGTCTGCAACCCTATCAAGCCCCTAATAGTTGTCTTTTTCACAAAGGTCTCCTCTCTTTCTTCTAAACTTCTATTCAATAAATAAGTTTTGAATGAATAGCTAGTATCAGTAATGGTGACCACATCCTGTTCACACATCTGGCTCAGTGATGTCCGTCAGAAAATTATCTGTCAGCCTTACCTAGCCTGACCAGTATGTGATTCCAGACTTACAGCAATGTGGATGACTCAATTATCTTTTGAGATGGCCGAGCCAATCACCCAAGTTAATGGTATTTCGGGATAGCAATAAATGCTGGTCTTATCAGCATTCCCACACCCTGTGAATGAACAGCTTAACAATTGTATACGTTTACCACTTACCAAGTTAGAAGACCTGATGGGGTACACAGATCATGTCAGTCATAACCTCACTTCAAGTCAAAAGTTCAGGGGTTCGAGAGGTGCTTGAGCATAACACGTGACTAGCCTTACTATGATCACTGTCAGAGGTGCCATTTTTAGAATCAGTTGTGAAACCAAGGCCTCAACTACCCTCTCAAATGGATGCAAATAGCTTATAACACTACTTCAAAGAAGAGTGGGGGAGGTCTCTTCAGTATCTAGCTGACATTACTAAAAACAGATTCCCTAGTCATGATCAATTATGAGTGTTTTCCAGTTGCAAATTGATTGCCACAATTCCTCCATTAGAACAGTGGCTAGAATTCCGAAAGTATTTCATTGATTGTAAAGTGGTTTGGGATGTCCCACAGTTGCGAAAGGAACAAAAGAAATGTTAGTTATTCCTGATGACAGCAATACATCAAAATAATTGTCTTTGAGCCATTCATAAATCAGCACACTATCAGATTCCATCATAAACCTTCCCTTACATACATTTACTGAAAGATTAAAAAAAGCATTGAAGGATCTAGTGTGAGATAATTCTATACAACACGCAGTCTTGAAGGGTGCTGTTCTTCACTTTAATGGCTTGTGACACTTTTTACAGCTTAAGTAGCAATAGCTGTTTGAGAAGCTCTTATAATTTAATTATTTTACAGGGATACTTCTAACATCTCTGGTCATTCCAGCAAAGACTGCTCCACAAGATTGAAGGGGTCACTGACCGCGCTATCAATGGCACTCAATGAAAACTTACAGCACTGGAGTATGAGGACACAAAAGTTATACTGCAGTTATACAAAACCCTGGTTAGATGCCATGTTGAACACAGAACAGATCTGGGTACTACACCTTAAGGAGAACATATTGGCTTTGGAGGGAATACAATGAAGATTTACAAGAACGATACCTGGACTTGAGATGTTAAATTATGAGGAGAGATTATATTAGGCCAGTTTTCTCTAGATTTTAGAAGGTTAAGATATCAACAGGAAAAGATAAATTAGTTCCACTGGTTGGGGATTCTAGAACTAAGGGGCATAGTCTGAGAATTAGGCCCAGACCATTCAGGTAAGATATTAGAAAGCACTGCTACACACAAAGGGTAGTAGACATTTGGGACTCTCTTCTACAAAGAGTTGTGGATGCAGGATCAATCGTTCATTTTAAATCGGAGATAAATTTTGTTCAGTAGAGGTATAAAGAGATATGGGCCAAAGACAGGCACATGGTGCTTGGCCACAAATCAGCCACGATCGCACTAAATGGGCTCCAGAGGCTGAATGGTCAACTCCTCTGAGTCATATTCTTATGACTCCTTCAACAGTACCTACCCAAACCACAACCTCGACCATCCAGAATATCAAAGACAATAGATGCATGGGAACACCATCACCTACAAGATCACCCCATAACACAAAAAAAAAATCGCTGTTGCTTTGAGTCAAAATCCTAGAACTCCCTCTTAACAACACTATGATCTTGCAACACCACCTGGACAGCTGCGGTTCAAGAACTAGGTTCAACATGACCATCAAGATAAAATTGGGATGGACATAGTGAATGTTGAGAGCCAACAAAACCAGAATCCAATGAAAGCATAAAAAGAAAATTTCTCAGTTTCAAACATTTCCAAAAGTTTTAGATCTTGCAGTAGTTCTGAATAATCTTCTCATTTCAATTCAAAGCTGTCGTTCACCTCTTACGTAATGAATCTTTGAGCAGCTGCATGTTAGAAGAATACTAAAATCACTGGTTTCTCTGACCAGTAAGAGACACTAAGTCCTGGCTATTAGCAAGGCATAGGTTCCTTTAGATTCTTACAGATGTGAAGCTGAAGCTGTTGCAATTTAGACATCCTATTCCTAACTCAAGAACGACAGAGCTTAGCATTGATTGGAAAAGTACAGCCCTTATTTACAGTATCTTAGTTCAAAGTCTGATGCAGGCTCTGTTGTCACAGACTGAAGTGCAAAGGGTTGGAAGCCAAAGATAGTAGTCATCCAGATTTAATACTGTCAGCTAGTGAAGAAATAGACAATGGATACTTGATCAACAACCCCTCATTTATAAAATTCACGCTTAGCCTTTTGTGTAAAAGCAAATTCAATATTGAAAACTACTTCCAGAAGCTGGAAGCATTGACTTTTGTAGGGAATCTAATACCATATAAAAGTACCCAAATGATTTAGTTAGGAAACTGAAAAAGCAATAGTCAGACAAAGATCAGAGAATGCGAACTTTACTAATGAGGACAAAATTCAAGGATCAGAATGCCAGTGGAAAAATGTTCCACTTTGATGAGAAAGGAACATTTGGAACTGCTTGAAAACTTATCAAAACTTGCTCCACATTCTCCCAATTTGCTGCTTTTAAACCACTTCTCATGTTTAGTCCCAGTTAGCATACACTTTGATTTTTAATTGATTTCATTCAAAGCAAGTGCATTCACAAGGACAAGTGATAAAATCCACTAAGCATTGTATTAAGTGATGCAAAATAAAAATGAACAGAAACCCTCCCCTTTGGGGGTCGTGTGTAAGGTAAATAATAATCATTTTTAAAAAAATTATCTATATTTGAATCATCCTGTCATTTTTGAACAATCAGTAACAAGCAAACTGTTCCAGCATCATTTCTTTACTGGGTGACCACTGTCCATTAAATTCAATCATGTGGTTCAAAACTCCCATTATTTACTGTCATGCAACTGTTGTGCCTCAGAGAGTACATCATGCCAAATAGATGTGTGCAAGCTATGTAGGTCACATTCAAGACTTCAAGCTACTTTCAGGAGGACAATCAGATATTCCATTTACACAACATCTGGACTGGGGATTAAAAAAATCTTCTTATTCATCTATTACATAGATGACAAATCACCTAGATTTAGCGTGTACGTTCACATGCTGAAACACTGATTACACAATCAGATTTCAAGCAACACCCAGAGCTACACTGCTATTTTAATTATATTTCCTTTCCCTCATATTTTACCTGTTATTTCTGTGCTAGGGACAGTCAATTAGATGAAACAGTGCTTTTCCTGATTCATTAACTAGGTTAGTCAGAATATTTATTCATGACAGTGGGTTACTCCACCTAGTGGCTCATTTGGAAACAAAGCACAGCCCAGAGAAAACTAAAAATGTGTTTTTATATGGCATCTTTCATAACATCCCTAAGTAGTTCACAGCCCGTAACCTAATTTTATTGTAGCAATTGTATTGCTGAAAACTTGGCAGCCAATACACACAGCAAGCTTCCTAAAATAGTAATGAGGAGATAAAGAGAAGATCATGACTTTTCTAGATATTGGTTGAGAGATCAATGCTGGCCAGGTACCTGTGGAGAACATTTCCCTATTTCGTAGTGGGACTTAATTCCAAGACAACATGAAAAGGAGGAAATTCTCTAGTGCCACACCAAACTCTCTTGTAGCCAACACACAATAAACCAAATGACCAAATATTTTGCTTGTATTTGAAACACAAGTGGCATGCAATGTCAATCACGATTATTATCAAAAACATCAATACGCTTCATAGCAAGAACTTGCTGTGTGAAGTGCTTGGAGGCATTTGAAAGAAAAGGGTTTATGTAAACGCTTCCTTGCAGTCAGTCAGGAGGTCATAATTTATAGCGTACAACTTAGTAGAGGAACAACAGAAGCAAACATGAATAAAGATGATCACAAAAGAGTCATTTTTCTTGCAGGTTAGCACTTATTCAATAAGTAATAACTTCCTCCTCCAAGTCAGGCATTCTATTAAGCAGAGAGGGCAGCATCAATACTGACAACTATTTCAAACAAAGTGGATCTCAGGATGTGCCATAGTTATTCAGTGGATGAACAGCTAAAATCCACTTGATCAATACAATTTCTTGAACTGGCGTTGATCACCTGACAGAGTCAGGGAAACATTTCACAGATCCCTTGCCTTATTGGCCGAGTTTCTCTGTTGTCACATTCAGGCGATGAGTTAGTGAAATTGGCAGAAGGTTTACAAGTCAATGACAACTGATACGACAATGGAAATACTACAGATGCTCCCAACCCTTCATTCCAAGATGCATTTTTTAAAAGACAGCTGCGACAATTAAATGCAGGAGTAAAAGAATTATATGCGAACCTAATGGTGTCAAAGAAACTGCAAACAAACAAGACTGAAATCTTGTGACTAAAAAAGGTTAACTAGGGGCTGACAAACCTCTACTTCAATAGCAAACCACCCTCTGCAAATTTGGCACAAACTACGTACACATTTTGTGTATTTTCCCTTGTAACAATGCATAAAAAATGGGGTTTTAAAAGTTAATTTCAACGTTACTGGAGCGGCCTGGGACTGAACATGCTCATGTGTACCTGCCTGGATTTAAAATACGAGCAGGCTGTGAAGGTCACAAGTGAAAATCTATCACCTAGTTATCAGTGTTGCAGGTAAAGACTTTCGCTCATTCAGAGTGCCACAAATCAGTTAAAGAGGAGGAATCAGGATACAGGAACTTCAAAATAAAATACCAAAAATCGCAAAAAAAAAAGACTACAAATGCGAATGTCAAACCAACAGGTAACCTCCACCACAAGGGCAACAATGTTCAAATATCTGCTCTTCATGAACAATTCAGAGGCTAATTTAGAGATGATTTTTAAACATTCACCTTTTTTGACCCACCTTGTGTTTACAATGTAAGTGTTACATTATTAATACATTCATTGTGTTACTTGAAAAAGCTTGTGGCTAAATTGGCTTCTTTTAAAACAGAAATTTACTTGGATCTGGAAAAAAGGTACAAGGTACAAGTTTCTTTTCAAATTAATCTTGTTGCAACTAACTGACAGGGTGGGTGAATAAAGTTGAGCCAGTTCATCCATAAAACCACAAGATGTAGGAGGAGTAGATCATTCAGCCCAATCTACTCCACCAATGAGACAACGGCTGATCCGACAGGGTAAACAGCCTTCTCGAAAAGAAGATGAAATCTCTCACTTGTTTTTGAAGAAATGATATCACAAACTAGACTAGTATGATCTCCTTGACTCCTGTGGGGAGGGGGGTAAAAGAACAATTTCTCTGTATTTTTACCTCATTTACTTGGAAGATCACAAAGTTATGGGGGAGGAAGTGCTTGGTTCACAATAGCTTGACCACCATGGTGTGCAAAACACAGGCAGGGACACCCTGACTTACAAACTTTCATATAACACATAGGCGGCACAGTAGCACAGTGGTTAGCACTGCGCGCCTCACAGCACCCGAGACCCGGGTTCAATTCCTGCCTCAGACAACTGTCTGTGTGGAGTTTGCACATTCTCCCCGTGTCTGCGTGGGTTTCCTCCGGGTGCTCCGGTTTCCTCCCACAGTACAAAATGTGGCCATGCTAAATTGCCCGTAGTGTTAGGTGAAGGGGTAAATGTAGGGGAATGGGTCTGGGTGGGTTGCTCTTCGAAGGATCGGTGTGGACTTGTTGGGCCGAAGGGCCTGTTTCCACACTATAGGGAATCTAATTTAAAAAAATTTAAAAACCCTCAAATGTGACTAACCAGTCACTGAGAAGTCCAAAAATACTAAAAATTCCAATGAGGCAAATGTAAAATATCCAACTTCACTAAGGAAGGTATTTTGATTTATGAAATCATACTTAGACATACTTTTGCACTAACTGCATACCTCATTTTACCAAATATTATCTGTTCTTTTATTGCTATCTCAGTAGTGGTATTAAATATTAATTTGACTATTCCTTCTTCAGTTTTTATGGGATAGAAATTTAGAAACACACTAATTTTATATTTAATTATATTGATAAGTTAAGTAAAATAATCTGCTTTCTCACAACAGGAAATAACTAACTTGTTACATTTTAAAGAACATAAACAGTAATTGTATTTCGAGTATGTCATTATAAAAGAATTAACTTCTGGCACAAAGCTTACTATGCCAGTTTAAAAAATACTAAATCTGTCCCTATTATATAATACAAACTCCCATTATGATCCCGTTTAATTAACGCGTACTGAGCTCCTCACTGTATGGAATTGGTTAAGTTTAAGTATTGCCTCCATTCTAATGTTCTTTGACTACAAAATACTATTTGTCTGCACGGTACAAGTGATTCAGGAATTTAATTTTGAAAAGGATAGAAATTGTACTTGGTCCTGAAAAAGTAAAGCTACATTAAAGTAGCACACTACACAATTGTGTGGTTCTGTTCGCCGAGCTGGGAATTTGTGTTGCAGACGTTTCGTCCCCTGTCTAGGTGACATCCTCAGTGCTTGGGAGCCTCCTGTGAAGAACTTCTGCGATCTTTTCTCCGGCATTTGTAGTGGTTTGAATCTGCCGCTTCCGGTTGTCAGTTCCAGCTGTCCGTTGCAGTGGTTGGTATATTGGGTCCAGGTCAATGTGCGTATTGATTGAATCTGTGATTGATCCAATATACCAACCACTGCAACGGACAGCTAGAACTGACAACCGGAAGCGGCAGGTACAAATCACTATAAATGCCGGAGGAAAGATCACAGAAGCGCTTCACAGGAGGCTCCCAAGCACTGAGGATGTCACCTAGACAGGGGACGAAATGTCTGCAACACAAATTCCCAGCTCGGCCAACAGAACCACAACAACGAGCACCCGAGCTACAAATCTTCTCACAAACTTTGAATACTACACAATGTTCTGTGAAGGTGAAAGAAATAGCATAAAGTGAGGAGATTCAATAATGAAGGGCAAGGAGATGACTTTTGTGGATCATAAAATGCCAGCATAGATCAGTCGTCCTCAAGAGCCTGTTTAGATTTATTTTCTGGAGCCTTGCAAAATCAATCATATAGCTGTGTAACAAAGCTGGAGGCCATGTGGCCCATTGATTCTGCACCAGCTCTTTTGAAGTGCAATCCAGTTAGCCCCACTTTCCCATTGTTTCCCTGTATCTCTGCAACTTTTTTTCCTTCAGCTATTTATCAGATTCCATTTTTTGATGCTACTAGTATTCCCACTATTTTTCCAATTCTTAAACTGCTAATTGCACAAAAAAGCTTCTCATGTCACCCTGGGCTCTTTTAGCCTACCACTTCACATGTATGCCCTCTGATTCTTGATCATATAGCCATTGGAAACAGTTTCTCTTCAGTTACTCAGGAAAATAAACTGGTTTTAACTCAGAAATAATACTAAATGCTGTACCAATCTGTCGCAAGTCTTTAATATAAAGACTACCTATCCATAAAGGAACGCTTACATTTATTCTTTTATCTCTTAGCAATTTTGGGCCCTTCTCTCCTGAAGATAAAGATTTCCTGCTGCCTGTCTTAAAAACATCAACTGCCAATTCCTTCTACCTGACGCCTCATTCAAAGAGCAGCAACAGATGGTGACTGCATTAAGTCAGAGCCCCATCATGTCCTTGTACGCATACAATAAACAAGGTTCACTGCAGAGTCGTCAGCAGCAACAATACCCATTAGATAAACATAATTGGGACTGTCCTGACTGAAAATGGTTTGACAGCACAGGCCAGAAAGTAAATTTTGGAGCTTTCTGATTGAAACTGTACAGCCTCTTAATGGATAACCAATAAATTGCATTTATATAGCATTTCTCAAACAAAAAAGTGCCCCAAGGTGCTTAACAGGAGTGTTAACTGACTTTTAAAACTGAATCACAGGGAATATCAGAACAGATGAGAAGGGCTTGAAGAGCATCTAAAAGGATAGAAGTAAAGAGGTTTAAAGCTGAGTCAGTTGAAGGCAAGGCTAGTGGAGCCAAACAAACCACAGTGCACAAAAGGCCAAAATCGGAGATTTCAGGGGGTCACTGGAAGTCAGAGATAGGAGTGGGAGGACAAGGCCTTGAAAGTCTTAGGCAATTGAGGAAAATCCTTAAAAATAAAGTTCAACAAGCCATCACAGTCGCTATATTATAAACAGCATCATACCATTCTTTCAGATCCTGCAATCTCACTGGCAAAATCCAACATCTAAATTGTCTTCAATAACAAATCACCATGTTTTGCTCACCTGTTGTGAACTGTCCTTTGAGTTTCTGAAAAACTGGATCTTGTGCTGTGGCCTGAGCCCTCCTTGCCAGAGACTCTGAGGCTGCACTAGAAAACATGGTGGACACATTGGATACATTTTCAAGACCAACTCCAAAAGTGCTCACAAGCTTCTTGACAAAGTTTAGGGTGTGAGGTGTGATTTTGGCATCAGACACAGCTCCACTCTTCTCAAAGGCCACAGAGTAGCACTTTGCCAATCCTTGCTGTAGTTGTCTCAGTACCTGGGTATGAAAAGAAAATAGTTAGAGACAACAAAACTGTAGATGCTGGAATCCAAAGTAGACAAACAGGAGGCTGGAAGAACACAGCACACCAAGCAGCATCAGGTGGTGGAGAAGTCAACGTTTCAGGTTTTACCCTTCTCAGGACTAGATATGGGGGTATGGGCAACTACAGATAAAGAGAGAGAGGTGGGGGGGCAGAGTTATGAGGTGGGGAGAGTAACAGAATGGTGGGGTAGTAATAGAGGAACTCAGGCAGTGGGTACGACCTGGTTGGTTGATGGGAGGGATGAATCCAGTTAGTAGCTGGAAAGAAGGGTCAGTAGGTGGAATGGAAAGGAGGAGATGAAAAGGGAGCTGAGGGATGGGTGGGAAGGTTATTTGAAATTCAAGAACTCAATGTTAGGTACTCTGGGTTCTAGGCTGCCCAGACACCATTCTGCTATTCTCCAAACCCCCCACTTCCCTTTATCTGTAGCTCTCCCTCCCCCCACATCTAGTCCTGAAGAAGAGTTATACCCAAAATGTTGACTTTCCATCTCGTGATGCTGTCTGACTTGCTGATGCTTCCAGCCTCCTGTTTGTCTACGAAAAGAAAATTAGCTGTTATAAACACAATGCACGGAACGTTCCACAATACATTAGCTTTCGTATCAGAAGGTTGTGGGCAGAAGTCCCACTCGTGAGATTTGCGTGCAAATCCTATGCTGGCACATTCAGTGTAATACAGATGGAGTGCTGAACTGTTGACCTGGTGTCCTACAGATGACACTTTGACCTGAAATCCCACCTGTTCTCTCAGGCGAAATGAAGCTCTCACCAGTGACCTGGTCTTCGAGTCATAGAGATGTACAGCACAGAAACAGATCCCTTGGTCCAACCTGTCCATGCTGACCAGATATCCTAACCTAATCTAGTCCCTTTTGCCATAAACCTCCAAACCCTTCCTTTTCATATACCCATCCAGATACCTTTTCAATGCTGCAATTGTACCAGCCTCCACCACTTCCTCTGGCAGCTCATTCCATACAAGCACAACCCTCTGCATGAAAATGTTGCCCCGTAGGTCTCCTATCTTTCCCCTCTCATCCGAAACCTATGCCCTCTAGTTCTGGACATCCCCACCCCAGGAAAAAGACTTTGTCTATTTATCTTATCCATACCCCTCATGATTTTATAAACCTCTATAAGATCACCCCTCAGCCTCCGACGTTCCAGGGAAAACAGCCCCAGCCTACTCAACCTCTCTCTATAGCTCAAATCCTCCAACCCTGGCAATATCCTTATAAATCTTTTCTGAACCATTTCAAGTTTCACAACATCTTTCCAATAGGAAGGAGACCAGAATTGCATGCAATGTTCCAACAGTGGCCTAACCAACGTCCTGTACAGCTGCAACATGACCTCCCAACTCCTCTACTCAATACTCTGACCAATAGAGGAAAGCATACCAAATGTCTTCTTCACTATCCTATCTACCTGTGACTCTACTTTCAAGGAACTATGAACCTGCACTCTCTTTGATCAGTAACACTCCCTGTTTGTTCCTCCAAAATGCAGCATCTCACATTTATCTAAATTAAACTCCATCTGCCACTTCTCAGCCCTTTGGCCCATCTGGTCAAGATCCTATTGTAACCTGAGGTATCCCTCTTTGTTGTCCATTACACCTCCAATTTTGGTGTCATCTGCAAACTTACTAACTATACCACCAATGTTCACATCTAAAGCATTTATATAATGACGAGAAGCAGGGGACCCAGCACCAATCCTTGTGGCACTCCAGAGGTCACAGGCCTACAGTCCAAAAAGCAACCCTCCACCACCACCCTGTCTTCTACCTTCAGGCCAGTTCTGTATCAAAATAGCTAGTTCTCCCTGTATTCCATGAGATCTAGCCTTGCTTACCAGTCTCCCATGGGGAACCCTGGTGAACGCTTTACTGAACTATATAGATCACGCCCACTGCTCTGCACGCATCAATCCTCTTTGTTACTTCTTCAAAAAACTCAATCAAGTTTCCACGCGCAAAGTACTGACTATTAGCGAATTTTGAGAAGATTTGTAGCTCAGGTTGAGGTTCTGGATGTAGGTTTGCTCACTGAGCTGGAAGATTTGTTTTCAGACGTTTAGTCACCATACTAGATAACATCATCAGCGAGCCTCTGGATGAAGCACTGGTGGCATGGCCCGCTTTCTACTGATGGGTTTACATTTCCTTGGGTTGGTGATGTCACTTCCTGTGGTGACACAAAGTCTGAAAACGAACCTTCTAGCTCAGCAAGCAAACCAACATCCAGTGCTGACTACCGCTAATCAGTCCTTGCCTTTCCAAATACATGTAAATCCTGTCCTTCAGGATTCCCTCCAACAACTTGCCCATTACCTATTGCTCACCGGTCTATAGCTCCCTGGCTTGTCCTCACCACCTTTCTGAAAAAGTGGCACTATATAAACCAACCTCCAGGCTTCCAGCACCTCACCTGTGACTAGCAACGATGCAAATATCTTAGTAATGGGCCCAGCAATCACTTCTCTAGCTTCACACAGGGTTCTAGGGTACACCTGATCAGGTCCTGGGGATTTATCCACTCTTGTGCATTTCAAGACATCCAGCACCACCTCCTCTGTAATATGGACATTTTTCAAGATGTCAGCATCTATTTCCCCACATTTTACATGTTCTTCTCCATAGTACACACTGATGCAAAATACTCATTTAGTATCTCCCCCATCTCCAGCGGCAACACACAAAGGCCGCCTTGCTGATCTTTGAGGGACCCTATTCTCTCCCTAATTACCCTTTGTCCTTAAAGTATTAATAAAAACCCTTTGTACTCTCCTTAACCAGATTTGCTAAAGCTACCTCACGTCCTCTTTTTGCCCTCCTGATTTCCCTCTTAAGTATACCCCTACTACCTTTACATTCAAAGGATTCACTTGATCTCTCCTGTCTATACCTGACATACGCTGGTCAACACACATATTGCTAAACTAACGTCACTAAACCATTGAATGGTCATTATCCTATTATTGTTTACTCTAATTCTATGCTACAAATTGGCTGTCACATTCTCGTCACTGCAACAGTGACTAATTTAAACATATTTAATTGACTGAGAAGCACTCTAAGACAGCAAAGTTGGAAAAGGTGCTATTTGCAAATCTTTCATTGTCCCAAATAAGTCTCAACACACTGCAGACTGCAGGCTTGCTGGACTAGGTAGATAGTGAAACATATTTTCAATGCCCATCCTAGGAAGGCTAGAGACTAGTCAGGACACGTAGTGAGGGTTTCACTGCCTGACTGAAGTATTACGTTATTTGGCCCCTGCCACTAAAGCATTGGGTACTCAATTGAAATGTCTGCTCTTCCAAAAATATGGTTGATTAGCAGGTTTAATATATAATTTTGACAAAACAATTAGTGCAGCACTCCGAAAAACCTACAATGAAAGAGGCAGATCAAACGTTAATCAGTGCAATGTATTAATTGCTTCTTTGTCTTCTCACCACAGCCCCCAGTACCACACAAAGTATATTCACCCACCCACTACACAGTGAAGCTTAAGGTCCATCCAAAGAGTTTGAGGTTTTCCAATACGTTGATGGGATCTAACCAATTTTATGTATTCTATAAAACCAGTACCGCTCCAGAAACTTGAGCCCAAAATGTAGACCAACAATCTCAAGGAGAACAGACAGTATAGTTGGAGGTACCATTCTTCAGGTGAGAGGTTAATTCTTGGCCTTGCCTACCCTCTCAAGAAGTTGTGACCACACTTCACATGCACATCATTAGCTTTTATAAATAAAAGTTACATTTTTCTAGCACAATTCATGACTACAGAATATCCTAAAATACAGTACAGCTAATGAAGCACTTTAGAAACTTAGTCATAATTGTAATACAGAAAACTCTTAAGGCATTTGACAAGGTGCCACAGAAAAACTTCATATACAAGGTAAGGTCACATGGGATTGGGATAAATTTATTAGCTTGGATAGAAAACTGCTCTCTGTTGGGAGCCAGAGTGCCAGGACAAATGGGTCTTTTCTGGGCAGACAAGAGTTGAAACTTTATTGCTGGAACAGCACAGCAGGTCAGGCAGCATCCAGGGAACAGGAGATTCGACGTTTCGGGCACAGGCCCTCTCAGGGCCTGTGCCCGAAACGTCGAATCTCCTGTTCCCTGGATGCTGCCTGACCTGCTGTGCTGTTCCAGCAATAAAGTTTCAACTTTGATCTCCAGCATCTGCAGACCTCACTTTCTCCTGGGCAGACAAGACACAAGTGTGGGCGGCACGGTGGCACAGTGGTTAGCACTGCTGCCTCACAGCGCCAGAGACCCGGGTTCAATACCCGCCTCAGGCGACTTTGTGGAGTTTGCACGTTCTCCCCGTGTCTGCATGGGTTTCCTCCGGGTGCTCCGGTTTCCTCCCACAGTCCAAAGATGTGCAGGTCAGGTGAATTGGCCATGCTAAATTGCCCTTAGTGTTAGGTAAGGGGTAAATGTAGGGGTATGGGTGGGTTGCGCTTCAGCGGGGCGGTGTGGACTTGTTGGGCCGAAGGGCCTGTTTTCACACTGTAAGTAATCTAATCTAATCTAATGGGTTATCACAGGCTTGATCCTCAAACCCCAACTATTTACCATTTATTAGCAGATGACATTAAAGTAGGTGGGAAGTAAGTTGCAGTAAAAAAAACTTTAAAAATTACAAATGAATATGGGTAGAACTTAGTCCCAAGTTGCTCAAAATTCCCTAGCAGAATTTTCTTTCTCATCCTACCCACGTCACTGGTACTTTTGTGGGCAACTGAATCCTACCTTACCTACTCTAAATTCCTCTCTAGCCCAGAAGAGATGTCCTTAAGGTGGAGGATGGGTAGGAGAAAGGAGACGGGAGGTTAGATAGGAAAAGGGACTGAGGGAGGGAGGGCGGGCAAAGGAGGGGAGAAAGGGAGGGCCAGCCAAGGACAGCAAGGGACAGCCAGCCAGGAATAGCAACATGCAACAGCTGGACAAACAAACCTCTTCATGCCAGTTTTCACGGAACCACACCATTTGATCCACAATGCCCTCCAGGGATGAAAGCAGGGTCGGGTGAAGCTCCCGCTGCATGTGCATTATCCGGCTGCAACGCCACATTGGTGCTGTGGCTCGTATTGGTCCTGGGTCAGAGGCAGAGTGAGACTGTGTGCCAACCGAACCCGGCTGCTGCTGTCCAGAGTCTGTAACAAAAAAGAAAGGTGGCCCTCAGCGTTATCTTACTGCTAAAATGTCAGAAAAAGTTATTGCAGCAATCATTAAGTTTCACAATTTTTCTTGTTCCTCAAGTTAATCCAAGAACACAAACTCAAATAATACTTGTAAAATGCAATTATAATTCAGATATAAATATGTTTCATGAGACATATTTATTATCACAGTAAGAAAATAAACTTTTATGAACTAATTAAACCATCAGGTATTATTCACTGGAATGTACATATCCCCCTCCAAGGATTTAAGATACTTATCAATTGACTTCACATGCACTGCCAGGGCGAGCATCATCCTGTCCTCACTATGCAGACTTCTTCCTGAGTTACTGACCTACATTTCTGTTAGCTTCAGAACTTTAGACTGCCAGCTGCAATCCTAATAGCCACACTGCTCACAGATAATAAAGGGCACTGCAATCCACACAAACAAATTATTAAAAGATTTTTCAATATTCACAATTTGTACAAAGGTACAGTCAACAACTTTAATTCTTGCAAGATAAAATATAACTGCACATACTGCATATTTGGCATTTGTGGGTGAAATGGAGAGGACCATTTTATTTTTGAATCTCAACCTCAGGTAAAAGAAAATCTTTCTGTTTTAAATGTGCACGGCTACTGTTTCGCCACAAGGATCTCTTACTGCAGTTCTACAGAGTCTTGGTGAGACTATTCCTGGAGTATTGTGTGCACTTTTGTTCTCTCTCTCCTTGCAAAAGGACAAAATGAGCCACAGAGGGGCTACAGTGAAGGCTCACCAGACTGATTTCTGGGATGACAGGATTGCCTTATAAGAAGAGATGGGGACAAGAACACTTGTATTCACTGGAGTTTGGTAGTATGGTGAATGATGAGGGAAACGTGTCAATTTCTGACAGGGCGGGAACAGCTAGGTGCAGGAAGAGTTTCGCTTGTCAGAGGGCACTAGAAAAAGATGTTATTCGTCTCAGGACATGGGTAGGTCATTTAAGATTGGGATGAGGAGAAATTTCTTCACTGAGAGGGTGAAATGCTTGTGGAAATTCTACAACACAAAGCTTTGAAGACCAAATTACTGAACATATTTAAAACAGAAGTAAATAGATTTCTAGGCAATATAGATATCAAAAAGTTTTGGGGGAGAGTGCAGGAGTAGGCCGTTGAGTTAGAGGATCAGCCATGATCACACTGAATAGTGGTGCAAACTCGGTCATATTTTCAATATTTCAATTATTTTGTCAGCTCTGTCCCTGCTTTCAAAAGTCACTTCATTAACACACCTTTCCCTATAGCCAAAGAACAAATTGATATATTTTGCACAATACTTTAACTTTAAGAGAATGCCACTTAAAAAAAATCTTATCCATTTAAATTCCAATTTAAATCACTGTAAAATTAACACAATTGAGTCTAATAAAACATTTACAAATAAATTCAATGATCAGTGATAGTTTTCCCAGTTTGCAAATACACAACAGATAATGGTGGTGACAGAGTATGAGAAACCGAAAAGGTCTCAGTGAGAACCAACTTCACGTAAATCACACTGGTAGATGGGTACATTTCCTCCTAAACTGAAAACATGTAGAAACCGGTCAAGTAATCTTTAGCTGAGCATCACAATCCTAAGTTAAATGTAATTACTTACCTAGCTTTTTATTAATACATGGACTGAAGCTTTGACATAAATGAGGAGCAATTTAGGAACGAAGCACTGAGAGGATTCTGTGGTACACAGATATCGAGTGTAACTAAAATGCAACTTTCACTTGCAGTTTTCTCCTAGTCTAAAAACAACACCTACTGGGTAGCACAATCTCAGCATGCCCATCACCTATGATTATTCTTCTTACTATACTAGCTGGCTCGAGAACCAATTGAAAACAGCTCATTTCTCACACCAACCAAAGCCTTACCACTTTTGTAACGTTCCCGTTGCTCAATCTTCAATGTTAAATATAGCGTTCTAATTGGGAAGTAGACAGCTTGGGGGAACACTCTTCCAACCTGAAAACGAAAGGTATATGGACATTGAGTTATGTTCAAAATAGCACCTTTTTAACTTAATTCTTGGTCATCTCAAAGTACTTTTTAAATAAATGAATTGCACCGTATGCAGTGACATAAGCAAAAGGCAACAGGATTCCAAAATTATCAGCTAGGTATTAAAATAAAGATTTCTAGCTCACCTTCCGTCTCCCTAGTAAGCACTCTCAAGATTAATAATGGGATTGCTGATTAATCACAGAATACAAGCAGGAGGCTGGAAGAACACAACAAGCCTGGCAGCATTAGGAGGTGGAGACGTCAACGTTTCGGGTATAACCGTTCTTCTGGACTTAAGGTGGGTGTTGGGGGAGCTGCAGATAAATGGGGGTGGGGGCAGCCTACAGCTTGGAGGACTCAACATTGAGTTCTCCAATTGCAAATAACCTCCTTTCCCATCCCCCGACTCCCTTCCCAGCCCCTCCCCGCCATTCCTCTGATCGACGTT
The DNA here is from genome assembly GCF_037043375.1 of Chiloscyllium plagiosum. NCBI lineage: Eukaryota > Metazoa > Chordata > Chondrichthyes > Orectolobiformes > Hemiscylliidae > Chiloscyllium > Chiloscyllium plagiosum. The sequence goes on along the minus strand of NW_028270158.1, from coordinate 46,053,689 downwards.
TCCTTGCAGCTACCAACCAGATTAATTCCTCCCATCGACCAACCAGGTATAACCCTCTACTTGTGTTTACCTATCCCTCCCTCACCAATTCCTCACCCCTCCCCCTTTATCTGCAGCTCCCTTACACCAATCCCCAGTCCTGAAGAAGGGTTACACCCAAAACATTGACTCCAGCATCTGCAGTTTTCTTTTGTCTCTGATTAATCACACCAACCATAATCAGTGAGGTTCCAACACACCTAGACACACAGTCAGGAAAACCTCAGAAGACTTTGGGAGCTATATATTCAATTTTACCTGTTCCTTCTAACATTGCCATTGGATTTGGGGCAGTGATTGAATAAGGAATGGTGGTCAGGACACCATCCTGATGGTCAGGATATTGCCAAAGACACTGTCATGGTTATTTGATATCCAAACAAGGAAGACAGATTTGGCCTTAGTCTGAGAAATGACACCACTAATTACAGAATTTCCTTAAAACTGCACAGGAAACCTCAGCCAAGCACCAAGTCCAGGAAAGAGATGAGCATACCCACTAAGCCATTTCTGAGAGAGACTTTGCATTTAGCAATCAATTAAGACAGGCACCCAATAAGTGATACATAAATGTATGTATAATCCATAATAATGATAGCAAGTAATAAGCCTAAAATGGGGGAGTGATTAGACAGTAATACTTTTGCAGATCGGCCAGATGAATAGTTTTTCCTCTCTTTCCCATCTTAAATGGTGGAACCCAGCAATCACATATGTGCGTAACTTAATATGCATATAATAATTGTATCAGCACAGCATTCATGCAGATAACTGACGGGCAAGAAAACAGTCACAGTGACATCAACAAATCTTTAACTTAGTCTAAAATTCTTAATCAGCTCATGTATACATGCTGGTTTTGCCAATTATGGTCTAATCTTACACAATGTTAATGCAACAATGATGGTGAAAAATAGCCACCTAATGTAAAAATATATAATTTGCACCAAGCTGAGGACTGCCTCGACAGTTTTTGTGTATTAAATTTTCACCATCCTTGCTAGAGTGAATGTAAATAAGTTGGACACTTCTGATAAAAAAAAAACAGAAATAAGTTCAAGGAAGCTTCCAGCATTAAATTCAATCATGGCAGGCTTGTTTCTTAACACTATTTCCCATTGATTCCACATTCCTTAATACACATACCTACCAAAATAAACAAATTCACAGGTTTGAAATATCTGAAACAGCTTTGCTGAGTGCGAGTTCCAGACTTCCACTAATATTTCTTTCTGAAATCACGAATTAACAGCCCAAAGTTCAAGACTCTGTCTGCCAGACAGAATGATTCCCAACATCTAATGGATTAAATCTTCTAACCTCCTAAAACACTTCAATTTATCACTCTAAATCTTCCAAATTCAAGCGAATACAAACTTAATCTACACAACAACAAAAATGGAATTAAGGCCACAATTCAATCAATCCAGAACCTACTGAACTGCGTTGCAGGCAAAGGGACCAAATGGGTTCTCGGATTCTAATGCAGAGGATGAGGCAAATTTGATAAGAAATATCTTGATCCATGACTGAGATCAATTTTCCTTATTCATTCATGACAAAGTTTATAGGAACATACGTACTTGGCTTATGAGGTTGAGAAGAAGTTTGCCCTCCGAGCCAACCAAGCATGTCAAGAGTTGAGGAATCCAGGCCAGCCACTGAATAGGTGGCACACCAATACAGTATTTGTCCACTGCATCTGCCAGTGTGTTCTTTTCATCATCAAAACTCAGTAGCCAAAGGACCTGGGAAAAGCAAGTGGAAGTTAACACCTTCCTAAGAGTTGTGTCCACACAAAAAAATTATGAAGTCAACTCAAAATTCCAATACCACACTATGTAATGCAACTTACAGCATATGCACTGCTGCTGGTTTCACACATCTTTGGTTTTTAAGACGCATGAAAGGGTCAGCACCCAGCAGTGAGACAGATTGAAATAAGGAGTGATTCAAATCATGTGTACCCACTCACCAATGATCATTTTCAAAAATCCACTGGCAAGGTCATTGCCCAACCCTGGGTGCCCTTGAGAAGGTGGCAGTATGCTTTCTCATGATCATGGATCAAACAGCAGAAAGCACAATTAAGTGAAATACTTAGTAACCCTCACGAATTCGATAAAAAGTACAATCTTGGACTCTTGAATGGCATTTCTGATTAATGCATTATTCATTTTTAAACTGTAACAAAGTTTTTATTAGAACACAATTGAGAATTTGTTCTTGTCATAGTACATAGAGGTTATGTCAACAAAAATTAAATTGCAATTACGTAATTTTTGAAAAAAAAACTTAATATTGCCCTTAATATTCCTGAAGAAGGGCTTATGCCCGAAACGTCGATTCTCCTGTTCCCGAGATGCTGCCTGACCTGCTGCGCTTTTCCAGCAACACATTTCCAGCTTCTGGTCAATATACAGCTAATATAAATTGATAAAGGGCACTTCCTAAAGTATTTTTACAATGAATGCTGAAACTAAAAGCAGAATGATAGCTCATAGCACAGCGGGGCCAGGTATAGTACTAAAATTCCATATTACTGAGCAGATTATTTGTTATTATAAAGGTAGCATGCAGCAATTTAGTATCTATATCATTTTAACCTAAGACTATACTCAAATAGGAAAAAACAATTCATGGTTTATGGTATAGAAAATGAAATCCAACACGTCAAATATAGTTTTGCATAGAACACAAATGTTAAGAAATCAAATCTAGAATTCCCACAACAATACTACGATAATTGATAGTATGATAATTTTAACAAGCGATTTGAATCTTTATGCTTTCACTAAAACTTAATGGTTGAATCAGACTGGAAGAGATTCTAATTTTTTTAAAATCATGGTTGCAATGTTTTCTCTGTTCATTCCAACATGCTTTGCTCAGTGATCATAAGAAGGTACGCTACCATTTTAAAGAAACAGGTGATAAAAATTACAAACGAGAAAAAAAAAATCAGTTAACATGACAGTTTTAATTCCAACTATAAGTACAATCACTTCTTTGACATAACTACTGTCCAAGTAGAATTAAGAGTAGTACAGTTCCTTAGGTTGTCATTAAATCTGTTGCAGCTCTTTCAAACAGCAATCCTGTTAGTCTCACTCCCCACACACTTTCTATCTTCAAGCATTCACACAATTCCCTTTTGAAAGCTTCTATTGAATATAATTTTCACTAGATTACAGTGACACTGGAAAAGCACAGCAGGTCAGGCAGCATCCGAGGAGCAGGAAAATTGATGTTTCGGGCAAAAGCCCTTCCTGACGTAGGGTTTTTGCCTAAAACATTGATTTTCCTGCTCCTTGGATGCTGCCTGACCTGCTGTGCTTTTCCAGCACTACTCTAACCTGGACTCTGATCTCCAGCATCTGCAGTACCCACTTCCACCTATAATTTTCACTACTCTACCAGACAATGCAATCCAAATCTGAACTGTATTATAAACAATTTTCCTGGCTTTGCAGATTGCCTTAAAACTGTGCCCTCCTATTATCAATATTTCAACCTTTGCAAACGGATTATCTTTATTTACTCTAGTTAAATCCCTTAAGTTATTAAAAACCGCTATCAAATCTGCTTTCAGTCTTTTCTGCTCCAAGGGAAATACCAACATCTTTTCCAGTCATCCCTAGAATTATCCCATTTTTAAAAAATAATTTGTTCACAAGTTGTGTGTGTCACTGTCTGGGTCAACATTCATTACTAATACCTAACTGCTCTTTCAACTCAGTGGCGAACTAGAGCTATCTCAGAGTGCATTTAAGAGTCAACCAAAATGCTGTGTGTCTAGAATCACATGGAGACCAGACCTGGTAGGGATGACAGTTTCCTTCTCTAAAGGACATGAGTGAACCACTTGAGTTTGTAATGACAAAATGCAATGATTATTATATGGTTTCAAATTTCACCATTTGTTATAGTGGAATTCAAACCCATGCCCACAGCTTGGATCTCTCAATTACTCATCCAATGACAATACTACCACTTTCCCAAATCTTGACATCCCTCCTGTACTGGGCACAAACAAAATGCTTGGAAAGTATGCCACTGATTTCTGTGTTACAAGCTTAATATTAACTTTCTCAAGGGTTTCAGTGAACACTGGCTTTTGCACTGTAATCCTCACCTTGGCAAGATATTTTCTCGACTTGCTCTCATTCTGGTGGCGACAAGCGTGCAGGTAGCAAGTGATGGCAGATACACCAAGATGAAGCTGTCTTTCTTTGACAAAGATATTCTCCAGATAATCACCCCACATTGCCCAAGCTTTTACCAGTACATCATGCATCTGAACAGCTGCAGAAAATGCTTTGTTGGCTTCCTCAGATCTATGTAACAGGACAATAAACACATACAAAATATTAATTGTAAACATGAAGAAATCCAATCCTATCCCATAACTGTAAGGTCTCAACAACTCAAACTTCAGGGTAACAATTCAAGATTGCCACAGAAGCCCAATGTACCACATGAATGTATCTCTGCAAAACATGACATCCCTACAAATGCAGTCTTTATTTGAAATGTTGTGTATTGAGCTCTTGCTGTAAATGCATTCAACATAACCCTAACAGTGGTGAAAGTATGCAAACAACTCAAGACAATAATTTATGAGAGTCTCCCTCATCAATTAAATAACCCCATTACAGATTTTGATACACTTTGCTAGTGATAACAAACAAAATCAAGGCTACAGAAGTGGGCGCAGGTTTTGCAATTCCTGCGGTGGCAGGGGAGGAACAGCTTTTGCCCAAAACGTCGATCTTCCTGCTCCTCAGGTGCTGCCTGACCTGCTGTGCTTTCCCAGCACCACTCTAATCTAGACTCTGGTTTCCAGCATCTGCAGTCCTTGTTTTTACCTAGTTGATTTCCTATTCATGTACCCATCTAAATACCTTTTAAATATTATAACTGTAAAAGCCTCTGTATCCCTAGGTCTCTGTTCAGCAACACTACTCAGGGCCCTACCATTAACTGCCTCGTTTTACCTTACCAAAATGCAACATTTATTTAAATTAATGTCCATCAGCCACTCCTTGGTCTATTGGAGGAAGATTCCATTGTACTCAGAAATGGCCTTCTTCATTGTCCACTATACAACCAATATTGACATCACCTCCTCTTGGAGGTCAGTCATCACCAGGAAATCTTTGCAGGAGTACCTCAGGATAGTGCCCTAGACCTAGCTGCATCATCAATGACCTTCCCTCCAGCATATGGTCAGAAGTGGGGATGTGACCTGATGATTGAACAACGTTCAGCACCATTGACAACTCCTCAGGTACTAAAGCAGTCCATGCCCAAATGCAACAAGATCTGGACAATATGCAGGCCTGGGCTAGCAAATGCTAAGTAACATTTGGGCCACACAATGCCACTCCCCCATCCCCACCCGGGGAGCGGGAGGGGAGGGGGTTGGGGGGGGGTGGGAAAGAGGCGGTGGTGTTGGATGCTACCATTGACCAGAAACTCAACTGGTCTCACTATGTAAATACAGTTAGCTTCACAAGCAGGTCACAGACTAGGGATACTGCATCTCCTGACTCCCCAAAGCCTGTCCACCGTTACAAGGCATAAATCAGGAGTATACTGGAATAATTACCTGGATGAATGCGGATTGAGTAACGCTAATAAAGCTTGATGTCATTACCAGAACAAAGCAGCTCACATGCTTGTTTGTGGATCTGGTGCCACTCCCTCTATCACCAGCGCTCAGTAGCAGCAATACATATTATCTGCAAAACACACAACTACTATCGAGAAGGACAAGGCCAACAGATACATGGGAACACCACCATCTGCAAGTTCCCCTCCAAGTTATTCATCATTCAGACTTGGAAACATATTGCCAGTCCTTCACTGTCTCTGGGTCAAAATCCGATCCTTCCCTTCCCTTCCTGTCAGCCATTTGGGACAACCAAAAGCACAAGTTCATGAGTATTTCAGATTTTTATTGCTCCACCAGTGGTGGCCACACCTTAAAAGCAGAGGCCACAAGGAAAACTGTAAAATCAAAGAGCTTAAGCAAGCAGTAATTTACCTCAGCTATCTGGCAGTTTCAGGATTTTTTTGTCGGAAGTGAAATATCACAGATTATTAATGAGAAACTGTCAAAATAGTGAAGGCATCGCTGAAATAGATTGCGGTGCACACTATAACATCCAATTGGTTCTCTTTGTAGAAGGGCTGTTTGCTTAAATGGTGCGCAAAATGCAAGCTGAATAACTTGTCAATTGCAGTTTCAGTTATGAGTTTTCAAACAGTGATGAGTGTGTCTGTGTGGGATCAAAACAGCTCTTTCATTGGTGCGAGGAAGAAGTGATTCTCATGCTAAAAAGCATGGTAGATGGGTAAGCTTGAAAAAACAAATTAGTAAAAGTATGAAGTAGTAAACAACATACTTCATGGAAAAATGTAACAAGTGAATTTAAAACTAACTTTAAATCTTTCAAAGTTAACCTATTTCCCCTGTGAAGCATTTTCAAGACAAATGATGTGTAGAATTTTTATACTTTACTATAAGGATGAATGGATGTGCATTGAAGCCTCACTGTGGAGGCTCAGCACTGATGAAATATCCATGATACTGGGATCTTAAAGGAACAGGAATATAATTTTGTTTCAAAAGGTGAAAATCAAGGATATGCAGCCCACAAAAAAAAAGAAACTTGCTCCTAAGGCAAGTATACATCATATAGCAGCGAGAAAAATGTACATTTTCTCGCATCGGGTGGGGGGTCAACCTGTGCGACAGCAAGGGTGGTGTGAGTGGGAGTTGTCCAAACTGGTCAATTTGGTTCTATAACGTCAAACCACTTCAGGAAGTCACCATGTAGTATGAGGTGCAGGAAATCCAGCTGAGGAATGGATGCTTCGTATTCTTCAAGAATGTTCACCTAACAAATAATCACTTCATCATGACCCTACATACAGATAACTTCAAATGAAAGCTGAAAAACCTAGGTGACACAGCTCAGGCAGCATCAGTGAACAGAGAAAGACTGCTAGCATTTAAAGGTGAAACACTGAGCAGAAAAAACATGAACCCCACTTTCCTCTCTTTGCCTAAGCTGCTCAATGATTCATTCTCTTATGAATTCTTCAGACATCCAGCATCCAAACAATTTGCTTTAAAGATAGCATCCAGAGTGCCATATTTGTATGTCAAACACATGTTTTTGAATAACACATTGTTAAATCAAACTATACAATGCAGGAGAAATAAAAATAAAAGTGATGAGGTGGCATGGAGTTACCCAACATACACAGATCATTCGATTAGAAAAGTATTGAACAAGTATGATCAAGCAAATTAAGATTTCCCTTTGACAATGTAGCACCATTCAGAAGCAAATAGTGAATAGAAACAAGGAATATATTCAAGGCACAGCAGCTCAAGCAGTTGACAGTTCAACTCCCAAGCAAGGTTATGAATTTAAGCCAGAGGTCCCTGATCAACGAAGCATGCTTGCTTCAGTTGGGTGAGTTTTATCAGTTTCCAGCAGGAGTATTATATGAAGTAGTTAAGAGATCCAAGATTTTACACTTAGGAGGGTGATAAAGGGAAAGAGGTTTAAAAAAAAAAGTTAAAAGAAAAGTCTGTCATTGACTTGTATTGTAACTTTCATTAGATAAACTGAAATGATGTATCAGCAACTTTAGTGAACAGTTTTGCAACACTAATTCTTTCTTTTCATCTCTGGATTGAGAGAAATTGCAAACATATCCCAGGGTAGAAAATGAGAAGACTCTTCTCCTTAAAACTATCCACACCTTGTGCAAAATGCTTTAGAAAGAATAGAGAGTAGCAATTCAAGGTTGACCAGAATGAGAGATATGCATGTGGGAATTAAGAGTGAAACAGAATTACAAGTTAAAGCAAGACCTTCTCATTTTTGCAACAAATCTAAAACAATGCTTTTTAAATAAATGTACACTCCCACATTAATTATTAGCAAATAGTGGAATTAGACCCCTTAATGGAAAAAAGGAGTGGATTAAGTTCCCTATCATTTTTACATACTTATTAATCTGTGCAAGGAACATTCCTTTCAGTGCGTAGAATTCAGCTGTCATCTCCTTTGTGAAATACTTCAGATTTGTAGATTCAATAACTTCCAAACCCTGCGTGAAACAAAGTTGAAGACTGAATGTATGATGTACTGATTTATTAATAAAAGTCTGGCAAAGCAGTCTTTATAGAAGGAGAAGTTTGAGTTCTCAAGATAGCTCAATTAGTGACCTTTTGTTTGATCAGGCTCTGAACAGCAGTTATTACCTGACAGCTTTGTAACTCAACAGATGATCAATTATTCTTAATAAGTTATTGATTTTGCCATGTAGTGATAAAAGCAAACGTGATCTTTATGAATGTTTCCAATTCCCTTGCGTTACATACCTTTATGCAATTACTGATCATACTTTTCAAATCATTTCTGTCACTGCATTTCAATTCAAAACAATCCAATTTATATATTTTTTGCTTAATTTCTATAGTGGTTGCAAATATATAATGACTCTTCTCTGTCACAAACCTCATCACAGGCAATTACTCAAGTGTCATAGTGGACTTGTGCTCGTTCTCTTCCAGCAGACTCAACCAGATTCTTCACCCCCTTTTTTTGTGAAGGAATGGCCACGTTGCCTACCTGCATACATTCATTCTTGCCCATAACTCCAGCCTGCTGGAGGTAGCACTTGACCTGCTGTCGAATCTTCTGAAAGCAGTCCACGATGGGCACGGTGGGAATAGTATGGATGCGACTGAGGATATCAAGGGCTACATTCACCAGGCCCTGCTTACGGGCAATCTTCCCATACTGGATGATAGCTGAGGCAGAGGCATGGACTCCCAGCATGGCGTTATTTGAGTTGGGGTCATGCTGAGAGCTGTTTTCATAGGCTGCCACGATCGCTTTGGAGAAAAAGAAAATTAAAGTAGTGATTATTTTCAAATTTGAGGGGAAAAAAAGCATTTTTTGAGACCCTTTAAAGACATTTTGGAAATGAGCCACATTAAAAAGACTAACAACCACCAAATATTCATTTACAAGACGAAACTGATGATCAAACTTTATCTCATTGCAGTTGACGCAAGATTTACATTTGGCCTTTTGATATTGATTAAAACTATTGAGCTGACATGATGATATGTGGGACATTCTCAAAAGACATGAACATATCTAATGGTGGCAAATGGAAATTAGCAATATAGGAACAGGAGTAGCCATTTAGCCTGTTGAACCTGTTCTCTCAATGTATAACATATTCAAACAAACAGCAACTTAGCTTCTGAATGCTCAATGATGTTTTTAATTTTATACTTGACCAAGCCTTGCTTTCGTGCATTGACTCGTGAGGAAAATTATGAATGATTCACATCTGTGAAAATCAGATTCTGTTCTCCGTATCCATCATTGGCATGATGGTCGATTGGCCTCCTTCTGTGTTGTAGCTATTCTATGATTTTGAATTATTGATAAAAGTTAAGGAATGAGTAAATGTGAAACTCCAATATATCTATGAAAATAAAACAGTATTGCATTCAAAGCTAGACTAACAACTCACTCTGAAGTTCAGATTTACAAAATTAAAATTGAATCTTGTCCCTTGATTAGGATATCCAATTTACAGAGCAGGTCGATCTTATAAGATTGTAGCAAAGAGAAATGGTGACGCACATGGAAATGTTTTGAGTTTTAGCAGGTTTTACCATGAGGTGAGTGTAACTCCTGCAAGTATTCACAAACATTTCAACATTAAATGACTTCAAACCCAAGGTCATTTTGATTTTACAAACTCATTTGTTCCATACCTGCTTTCAGTTTTGTAAGATCAGCTGCAGTTCGTCCCACTGAAACGAATGGAAATGCGAAAAATAGCAAATTTCCTGGAGTGCGCTATGGTTAAACTCTATTAAATTACAGCTTCAAATCTTACTGCAAAGTTTTTTTACTATTTAATTTTTGTAAGGAGGGACAGATAACTGTTCTGCAACATTATTTGCTTAAATGAGAAAAACATAAGAACAGGAGTATGCTATTCAACCCTATTCTGCCGTTTAACGAGATGCGGTCGATAAGTATCTTGACTCCATCTACACACCTTGGCTTTGTAACCCCGAATATCTTTGGGCACCAACATCAATATCAGTTTTAGAAATCTTCACCCCACCCCCGCAACCCTTTGCATGGAAAGGGAAAGTCTTTAATTTATTCTGTAACTTTTCCCTGGTTCTTCCTCTTCCACATCACCCCCACAATTCCACTGTATCCTGCCACATAGCTCATCTTCAACGAACATGAATATTGACCTATTCCTTAATCTTGTACCTGCTCTGTTGGCTATAAAAATAGGCTATCTCACCATCATACTTTCAAACATCCTTGTACAGGACATTCATTCCCAATAAGCACCTGCCTAAACTACTCCAGCTGAGCCAAGAGCCCAGTGCTTAGTACAAAAATAAAACTAAGCCCTACATTAGTTTGTTAGTGTGCAAACTTGTTTTCCACCAAATCAGAAATAAAATGGTAGCATTTAGTTTGGTGTTCCCTACATATTAGTACTACTCCCAGTTAAGTACCTTGGAGCTTTAGTCTTGTTCTTGGGATGTGCTGAGGTTATGAAAAGAGCAATACACAAATGCAAACTTGTCCTTCCTTTTTACAATGGCAGGCCACATATGGGTTAACACAAGAACAAGCTCCAAGTCAGTTTGTTCAACTCAATCACCATTTTTGCTTGTGTACTGATTAAACAAATTCCATTTTCTTCCAAAAATACTGAACTTTGAAAGCTAAATAAACGTGTTGTATAGGCTAAATGAGCTATTGTACGGCACATTTTATTCAAAATTAGACTAAAAATTTGAAAATCAACGTCAATTTATTACAATTATCTTAATAACCAGATTAATTAATTTCTTATAAAATTAAATAAATAACATCTCAAATCTAGGGCTTAAGTTCTTAAATCGTCAACAGCACAACAATTTTAATCTTTGTAATGTTGTATAGGCTAAATGAGCTATTGTACGGCACATTTTATTCAAAATTAGACTAAAAATTTGAAAATCAACGTCAATTTATTACAATTATCTTAATAACCAGATTAATTAATTTCTTATAAAATTAAATAAATAACATCTCAAATCTAGGGCTTAAGTTCTTAAATCGTCAACAGCACAACAATTTTAATCTTTGTAATGTATACTACATATGATAACCAAGTCATTTTTGTCCCAATAGCTGAATTATTGGTTTAAGTTGACCCACCATAACTTCTGATTTACACACAATTCTCAAATTTGCCTTGTCCCTCAGCATTCCAATGATGGAGAATGGCAATAGCTTCACCATCATTAGCCCATATTTTGCTCTGCTAACGCTTCAGGCCAGTGAGATGCAGATGGGTTTGGAGACGGAATTTCAGAGCATGGATCACAATTCCAATAGCTAACTAAAATGTATAACACCACATTTGTTTTAATCTTGCCAAAAACAAAAACTAGAACATGGGCGGCACGGTGGCACAATTCCCGCCTCAGGCGACTGACTGTGTGGAGTTTGCACGTTCTCCCCGTGCCTGCGTGGGTTTCCTCCGGGTGCTCCGGTTTCTTCCCACAGTCCAAAGATGTGCAGAGCCAGGTGAATTGGCCATACTAAATTGCCCGTAGTGTTAGGTAAGGGGTAAATGTAGGGGTCTGGGTGAGTTTCGCTTCGGCGGGTCGGTGTGGACTTGTTGGGCCGAAGGGCTGTTTCCACACTGTAATGTAATCTAAAAAAAAATCTAAAAAAAGAACAATACAGCACAGAACAGGCCCTTCGGCCCTCGTTGTTGCGCCGACTTGTGAACTATTCAATCTGATTACATTTATCTTTTGGAAAACAAGAGCTGATTCCTAAATGGGTTTTAAATATGATCCATGCATGCATGCTTAAAACGATAGACTTGTTGGATTTAATTGCCCAGTTCTGTGGTGTACATATCATATAATATATGAATTAACCTATCAATTTCCTAATGGCTGAATGCAGGGCCTGTTTGAGCCTGTTCAGCCACCCAGTTAGATTATTCCATTTGTACCTCAAACCTCTCAACTTTTCCAGCCTGGAAATTCTCAACTGACATACCAAAACAGCATTTTAGGGGATTACAGTCCTAGGCTTCCATGATGCTTTCATGGGAAGTGCTTCCTTATATCACCACTGGTCAGTCTTGCTTTAATTTTAAGGTTAACTCCTCGCGATCTAGATTCCTAGCCCCAGTCAGTCAATCTGTTTACCCTATCAATTCCATTAACTATCTCTAATACAAATAGCTTATTCTTACACCAAAATCTAAGGGCATACATTCACTGAAAAGTTGCTGAAGCCTACACAGATACATCAGTATTTTAGAACTCAGAAATGCACAAGTATCATCACAATGCACCATTAACATACACAAGTAACATATCCTTACATAAAAATGCATGTTGGCAGGTATATCAGGTCATACCTTGATAATGATGTTGTCTCCACATGAAGATGCTGCTCCAGTGAGAAAGATCATCGGACACAATGGGCAAACGATTCCGCCAAGTTTTCACCACAGTCTTCATGTCATGTAAACTTGTATTCCTCCCCAAATTGGCAGGCTGTAAACCAGCATTTATTTGAGCAGCTTCCTGCAGTTCAATAATTTGCTGAGCCGCCTACAATTTGAACAAAATTCCATCAACATTAAGTTCCAATGAAAAGATGCATTCCATTCTAATGTCAACCGTAAATATAGATTTACCAAGTAGAGTGAGAGAATTTGTAGCACGCCTGAAGTGTTGTAAACAATCCAATTCAAAGGCATGCACAATGAATAGTAAAAGTTATCACTGAACATGCTTATATGTTAACAGCACATATATAGCATGTGGCAACATGTGGCATCTTAAACCTGTCAAAGATACAACACTGGAGCTGCTGGATACATGTCTTTTAATCCTTTTGAAACTACTATAATAACTGAAAACGTTAACAATTACAATTATAACAAATGCTGGCAACTTCCTGATGGAGTCCTTCAAATATAAAGTTTGATGGCTAAATCTCCTATAAACTGCACACAAAGAACTGTCTATTTATTCAAATCAAATCAATTACATTCTAACAGTTTTGATTTACGTATATTCAAGGTAAATATTAAATGACAATATTCAAATCTAAATCCAATAACTTTTAATGTCTATCTTAAATTAAGATGATCTTGGAATTTGCTGTTCAACACGGCCACCAGTCCAGAGCAAACAAAGTTAAAGTTTTGCTACCATATTTATGGAAGGATAAAGGGGACAGTGATGGTCTAGTGGTATTATCGCTGGACTGTTAATCCAGAGACCAAAGGAATGTTCTGGGGATCTGGGTTTGAATTCTGCCATGGCAGATGGTGAGATTTGAAATCAATACAAATCTAGCATTAAGAGTCTAATGATAACCATCAATCCATTGCCAATTGTTGGAAAAACCCATCTGGTTAATGTCCTTTAAGGAAGGAAACTGCCATCCTTACCTGGTCTGACCTACATGTGACAACCGCAGCAATGTGGCTCACTGTTAACTGCTCTCTGGGCTATTAGGAACAGGCAATAAATGCTGACTTAGCCAGTGACACCCTCCTCCCATGATTTAATTTTAAAAATTACTGGCGTTGGGGCTGTTCAAAAGAGATTCACTCATCTGATTCCTGGAATGGATGAGCTGACTTATCAAGAACAGCTCAAAAGGTTAGAACTTTATTCACTAATGTTCAAAAGAATGAGGGGTGATCTCATTGAAGTGTTGAAGTTCTGAGGAGGCTTGACTGGTTAGATTTTGAGATGTTTCCAATAGTGGGGGAATCTTGAATTAGGGGATATAGTTGCAAAATAACGAGGTACACATTTAAAATAGATGCAAAGGAATTTATTCGTGGAGACTTGATCACTAAAAGTAAGCAAGCATTCATGTTTAAAATGAAGGTAAATAGATTTTTGGAATATCAGTTGGCTATACTGAGCTGGCATGAAAGAGGAGTTGTGAGCAGGAACAGATTAACCATGATCTTGCTTAACAGCTGGGTAGGTTTGAGGGGACCAAATGGCCAGTTCCTGCTCCTATTTCTTATCACAGAATCCCTACAGTGTGGGAGCAAGCCATTCGGCCCATCGAGTCCACACTGATTTCTGCACATACACAGAGATTTACAAGTTTATCATATTGCTGTGAACTGCCAAATCCCAGTGATGTCAGCATGGCACACTCACCTGAAGCAATGGCGTATGGACATGAGACACAATGTGTGGGAGTCTCCGCCATTCACGGATTGCGAGACTGCTGGCCATCTCTACCAGACGTTCGATAAAGTTGAGCTGCTGTTCTTCAGGGTGACAAATAGCCAAGTAGCCTCGGTACATGTTGACTTTCCATGCCATTTCCTTTGGGCAACTCAGCTCCACCTGAAGTGTTTTAAAAGGATCACTGAGCTCACCACAGCATTTCCTCCTTACAAAGATGGTCAATGCAGATATAAAACTTAAAATAACATATGGCACTTTCAGACTATAGACCCTAACAAAGTGAAAACTTATTTAGGAGAGAAGAGATTTGAACTACATTCTGCATTATGTTTTCAAAGAAAATCAGAGCCCTTCAAGTTGCTTTTGTGTGACTATACAAGCCTCCAGCCACAGCAGCAATATTATTTGTTTGAAAATGTTCAAGTTCCTTTGCCAAAAATGGTAACTGACAAGTCTGCTGCATTCTGTGTACTCTCAAAGCCCATCAAAAGGAGGGGGGAATATAGTGGGGTAAATACTAAGAAATCATTTCCCTCCACTGGAGGGTTAATAAACAGAGGCTTCAAATTTCAGATAATTGTCGAAAGGGGAGAAGAACATTTCTTTGTGCGGTTAAGAGCTGGAATGCACTTCTTGTGGAAAAGGATCTTGGTTGATTAAAAAGTAACTTTCAGAAAGGAATTTGAAATATACTTCAAAGGTGATAAAAACAGGGACTAAACAACAGTTCCAACAAACAGTATGATAGGCCAAACAGTATGATAGGCCATACTAGTATGATTCCATAATGCTGCAATTATGTGGCAGCAAGGTTATCGGTCTTGCAGGATCTTCATTGATCTTTAAATGTGTCATGCTTCACATAACAAACACCAATGGCAAATGGATGAGAGAGAGGGAGAAAACTAAAATTGCATGGACAAGGCTTCTTAAGTGATGGCAACTGAATGATTCTTCTTGACTCAAACAAATTGCTCCCAAATATGACGCTTATCTTTTGCCTTTAAAAATGTTTGATTCTGACATATCTCAATATTAAACTGAGCAAAAGGGAAAAGGAATACCTATGCAAATGGCCAATACATAGCAGTCAGTCCAAGGGGAACTCTTTATATATACTTTCTCCACTTAGATTACTGAAATACAACGGATTAAAATCAGACACTACTGGGGTTAAGACACTGTTACACATGAGAAACTTCTAAATTACATAACTGGAGAGGTTGAAGCTTATGGGAACAAAGCTACGTTAAGGACTAAATTTAGAACCCACAGGAGGATGCTACAGCATTCTCAGGAGTATTAGACTTCTAGGCTCCAGGCACAAGATACATAAAATAAGCAATGACAAATGGGCACACATGTATATACAGATGCAATACCTTGAAAGCAAAATAATTTCATTGAAATATTTTTGTAGCAGGTTTCAAAGGTCCCCATACTCTCAAAATTGAAATCTATTGCAAGTGGTAATGTACTTAGCTGCCTCTACACAATAACATACAAAGACAGTGGAGTTATGCTGGTGTCATAAAGTGCATTGGTTATACCACATTTTGGAGTAATGCATTCACTTCTGGACACCGCACCTCAGGGAGGATATGACCTTGGAGCTGATGCAGTGGAGATTTATTAAAATGATACAGGAGGTAAAAAGGTTAAATTATGTGCATAGACTTGAATACAAACCTAGCATTTTCATTTCGTATGGAAGATGAAGGTGATTTAACTACAGCATTTGACATGATCGAAGAATTTGATAGGGTGAATACAAAAAATTTCCACTCATGAGGGAATCCATACTGAAACTTAAAGTTAGAGCTAGGCTGTTCAGGAGCATGTCAGAAAGTATTTGTTCTGAGGGGGTAGTGGAAATCTGGTTGAAGTTATTGGAGAAAGATATTGCACAACATATAACACTGACATCCCACCTGATCTCATGTAAATTCCAACTGAATGCTCAGTTGAAACTGCCCCAAATATATTTTGAAAGATAGAGGGGTTAAATACATTGGAAAGTAGTTTGGAATCGCACAAAACATGAAGGATTGTTTGATTGGGATGAGCTAGGTTAATAGAACAAATAAAGGATACAGATGATCCATAGACAAGTAAAGACAACTGTTCTAGCATGTCTATGCAAAAAACTAAATGATTGAAGTTTTTGCTGCAGTAGTACAAGTTCTTCTTAGAACCAAACACCACGGTTCCAAAGACCATCTTTGGATGAATGCTGCTGGGGATAATAAGGTACCCCGAACTTTCTGAAAAAGAACTAACTGCAGTCTCCTTAAATAACAGAACATCAGAATATTTTCAAAATGATTTTAGCAACATGCCAAGTTATTACGAGTCAGTTCTCATCAGTTGTAATAAAACACACCAGCTGCCATAGGCTAGAGCTGATGAAATGTAACCCCCCCAAGAACTAATGGATGCGATGCTGAAGAGGCTGAATGAACAGCAGGAGCTGAAGACTTTTTGTGCAAAAGCTCTTGGCTTTGTTCTGAATGTGCAATCATAAAAATTAAAAGAAAATATATATTTACAGAAGTATGCATCCACTGTTAATAATATTGTGAACATGTGCTGTTTATCTCTCCTGTCATTAATAACAACATGTGGCACAGAGTGTACTGTTCTTTGTTAAACATCGCCAATGCACAAGGGAAACAGCAATAAATGCTGGGCTTGTCAACAATGCCCATATCACATGAATAAATTAATTTTTCAAAATCAGTTGCTGCTCCACTTCAAAAGTCTTAAAATGTGTTTTCTTTGAGAAACTGTGCTTTATTTCTCAGATATTGGAACCATGATAAACAACAAATTAGTAACAAGCAGATGCTCATGCAATTATTCAACAGCTGATCCATAAATACAATAAAGCAAAACTAAATGCAATCAGTTATCAGATGAGGAATAGACCATTTGGGAATATAATCCTCCTTTAGGACAGAAGATTTCCACGTTTGACAGCACAACACTGACTATTCAGCAGTTCTGAGAGAAATACTGAGGGTGGAATATCTGTACTCGGTTATAGAAATAAAAGGAAATTGGTTCAATGCTGCAATTGATCTCTGGACCAGCTTTCCAATTGAAAACAAGCTATCGCCAGAGTGCAGTTAGCACAAAGTCAGAGCTTTTCTCTACATGGTTCAGGTCACACCAGTCACCCAACAGGCATTTTGTCAAGAGATATTTTTTAAACTCAGTCGGGTGGCCAGCAGGTGCAAAAATCTCTCTGCCAAGTATGAGGGTCTTGCCATTAAGTAGAGAATTATACACAATTACCAATCTCCTCTACTAGAAACAGAAGACAGACACTCTGAAGGAATATTCACCTCTTAGGTCTAAGAATATGTGCAGATTGGCAGAAACATTTGGCCTCTTAGCACTGGCAATAAGCAACCTCACCCTTTCAGCGAGGGAGGTTTCCCAAAAATTGCAAGTAGAAAGTGTTGAATTTTCAGACTTGAGACAAGGGACTCTCAGAGTCTGTACAAACGATGGATGTAGAATTAGAGTGTTCATATTAAATAACCAAATAATTTAATAAGAATTATTTAATGTAAACAAAATTGCATTTAATACCAACAGCCAACCTAAGACTATATAAAGTAGCACTTGACCCATCCACACTGCTTTAGCAGAACTATTCACGAAGGTACAATTGTTGAAAGCAAAGTAGAGCCACATTAGGATAGATATTTTGAAAGTAAAATTATGGTAATTAAAGGAAAAACAGAAAGGATTTGAAATATTAATTATTACAGAACATAAACTGGTGCATCTATTACAAAAGTTGCTTACCTGTACCAGTGCTTCTTTCATAGCAGCCCAGTTAGAGACTCTCCAAGCACATTCCAATACCAGATAAGGATTAACATGGCCTTTAGACTGACCATACTCAGTCAGTGCTTCCCACTGATTCAGTTCCTTTGAGCAGCTGTTGATTGCGAAACAGAATAAGGGCAACAAGTAAATTAGGTTCATGAGAAGGTAGTATCATTGATTGGCTTCATAAAAATCAATCTATTTAACATCTTTTCCAATATGAGCTGTGCCTTTGTTGAATACAATGAATGAAATCATTGGTGTATATCTTGTGATGCTAGTGAGGAATTTGGTTTCCAAAAGTGTTGGGAGAACATCACATTTAAAGAAACTTAGAGCACATTAGGAGGCCATTTGGTCCCTTATTTATATGACGGCTCTTCAATTGAGCAATCTGTTTCGTCCACAAACCGAAATGCCAGAAATCTGAAACAAAACAAATTGCTGGAGAAACTCAGCAGGTCTGGCTGCATCTGTGGGAAGAAAGCAGAGTTTATGTTTCAGGTCCAGTGACCCTTCAAAACTAGCAGTAATTAGTAATCTACAAACCCCGCCTTGACCCCACAATCTTGCCAAGTTA
Organism: Chiloscyllium plagiosum; assembly: GCF_037043375.1. Taxonomy (NCBI): domain Eukaryota; kingdom Metazoa; phylum Chordata; class Chondrichthyes; order Orectolobiformes; family Hemiscylliidae; genus Chiloscyllium; species Chiloscyllium plagiosum. The sequence continues at coordinate 46,034,910 of NW_028270158.1, read as the reverse complement.
CAATCCCAGCTTCTCAAAACCTCTCCGCATAAATGAATTGCCTCATCTCAGATCATCCTAGTAAACCCACTCCATACCCACACCAAATCTTGCCATCTTTGCTAAAGGTTTCATGTCAAGCTTTGAACATGATTCTCCAACTGAATGCAAACAGGGATTTGGGAAAGGTTTCATGTAACACTGGGCTGCACGATTAAAAGACACCACTGTAACTGACCTCCGGGTGCTCCGGTTTCCTCCCACAATCCAAAAAATGTGCAGGTTAGGTGAATTGGCCATGCTAAATTGCCCGTAGTGCTAGGTGTTGGGGAATGGGTCTGGGTGGGTTGCGTTTCGGCGGGTCGGTGTGGACTTGTTGGGCCGAAGGGCCTGTTTCCACACTGTAAGTAATCTAAGTAATCTAATATAAGTAACAAGTATCCAAGCAGAGCAACTCTGAGCCCAGGGAGGAAGACAGCTAATGTTTTGGGTATGAGAAACAAACTGCATTAGACAGTGTTGCTGTTTAAAATCTTCATGCCAGCTAGGAATTTAATGCACTTACCGATTCCAGTGATCCTCCCACAGCTGATACTCTGGAAAAATGGCAGGTGACGCATTATTTCTTTCATTCTCTTTTCTGGCTTTATCCATTGCCTTCTCATAAGTTTCTTGTGCCTTCACAGAAATATAGGCTTGATTACTTCAAGGCTATGGTTGCAAACCAATATTAAAAAAATCTAAAAAGGAGCAAAAAATAAGCATGGCATTGCTCAATTTGCAAGCACTGGCAAAAGGTAAGATGAACGATTCTTTTTCTCAACCTCTCCCAGCACCAAAGGTGTGGTGACACTCAGATGAAACAACCACCAGTCATCTCTCTCTATGAGAGGGTAACCCTATGGTTCTCTGGGACTATGGTGACTATCCTTTTGCTCATTTGCCCAGCTTCCCACACTACTTAAGCTAAAAACATGCTGAAAGTCAAATGTGCTGAAGACCATGTGCACACATTTGTAAAGATAGAGTGAATATACACACATTTTCTCTTGCACTCTGTTGCTGCAAGAATGGTCTCCACAATATCAGAGTTCGGACTCTTTTTTAAAACCATGGGAATTCAATGGTTGTCATCTTCCTGAATAGCCACATTTGGCATATGAATTGGGGGAATCTGCGAGGGGAAAAAACTCCGCATCTTACGTTTAAAATGACCTGTTCCCTGCTTGCAGACAGCACACCCATCAGTGGGTTGTTAGGGAAAACTACTGATTATCCATTGGCAAACAAAAAACTTGCCCTGACTACCAACTTTCACGATTGGTATTTCTTTACCAAGACCACTCCCCTAGGTTTACTATGAGAAAATTGCAACCCAAATCAGGATACCTGAACAAGTCATTAGTATGCATTAGGCAGAGTTCAGAAAGCATTAACTGTGAAATGAAAGCAGACATCTCAACTGTTTGAGACATAGAACAATCCCAAGACGTTTGATAGTGTCTAACAGACAGGCATACTTGCTCAAAGAAACCATGTTGCTCATAGGCGATTGCTGTAGCAGTCTCAGGAAACTTGCACCGTTTTTGCCAAAGGCCAGCCCACATATCCTCCTCTTGTAATAGGGAGTACAATTCAGCCAGTGAATCCAAAATTTCCTGTAAACATAATTAAACCAGTAGTGTAATTATAAATCATTCCTGCAAAAAAAAAAATCAAAGGCATTAAGTTGGTAATGTGCAACATGCTATACGGAGAGAAAAAAATAATTCTAATTATAGAATCAAAGGAAGTGGCTATTTTGTGTGAAAATTGTGTGTTCCCTTGTGAAATAAATTCATGTCCACTGGTTGCAGAAACCTGTGTTCCATTGTCTAAATGAATCTGTGTTGTGGCTGCTGCCAGTTTGAAACTAGCTTTGACTCTGTGTGGATTTCAAGTTTGAGGTCAGTGTGTGAGAAGTGAGAGAGAGTAACCCTATGGATCTCCGAGAATATGGTGACTATCTTTTTTCTCACTTGCAATGTTCACTATCACTCTCGAAATGTTTCCTTTTCAAGGATTTATCTAATTCCCTTTTGAAAGTTAAACCAGAATCTGCTTCCAACTCTTTCTGGCACTGCATTTGTCACAATAACTCACTGTGCTAAAACTACTTCACATCACTCTACTAGTTAAATTGAGGTATTTAACCTCCTTATCTACTCCAAAATACCTTACAGTTTTGAGCATCTCTACCAAATATGCCTGTTACGTTTTCTGCTCTCAGAAAAACAATTCCCATAGTTCCTGGCATGCTACCATCTTAGCAAATCTTATCTGACTAATGGCCTGACAAAAGAAAATTATGTAACAAAATCTTTGCAATTACTAAAATTGGTAGATTAGTTTGAAACCATGTTATTTTTCTCTTGGGTAACATTACAAGTGGTACCCATAATTCCATCTTTCAGCCACCTGATTGGGTAACTCCCAACATGTTCACTACATTTACAACAAATATGGAATGGCTTAAGAAGCAACACTAGGTGAAAATGGATAGAAACAAAGTAGTTATTAATTGGTGCTCACTTTTCCACAGATCACACAGCTTTTCAGTGTCATGTCACGTAAACCAGAGAAAAATGAATAGCAATGAAACATATAAAGAGCACTTTAGGAAGAAGATAATGAAGTCAGGTGATAAATGAAATTTAGAGTTAAACTAGAAAATAGATAGTAAACGGTAACAGAGGAAGGAAACATTTTGTCCACTGCTATTAAGTCAATAGCAAAGACAACAGAATTGATACAAAGAAAGTGACAAGGCACAATGGAGTTAAATGTATCAGGGTCCAGATTCCACCATCCCCAAGTCACCATAAAAACTCAGTAATAACATGCACACTAAATAAAATCAAATGCAACTGTCTTCAGTCAAGATGCTTTTGAGCATCAAATTGGGGGTGACACCAAACAACAGAGGGAGAGATCATGAACCAAAAGATCACTATGTTTTCAGACATAAATTTCCCTCAAGAGATCCTTTCATATTCTTAATAGAATTAAAGCATGTTCACATGTATTTCATGAAAACAAAAGGACACCAATTTAAGACCAGCACATGAGGGCAGCTACTGCAATGCAGAACAAATGTCTGCTCTTTGGTTGTGCTTTTGTACAAAGTAGTCATGCTTGAAACCAGGAGGATTTCATCCCACTAGCCTCCATGAGTCAGGACTAAGTTCGCCATTCATACATAGAAAGCTCCTGATGTTTGGTCTTACTGACAGGATTTAAGCTAAATCTGTGGAACACTATATTCAACTGTACCAGTTATTACCACTCCACATTCATTTCAAAGATGAAACAAAAACAGGAATCGCTGGAGAAACCCAGCAAGTCGAGCAGCATCTTTGGAGAGAAAACAGTTAACATTTTGGGTTCTGTGATCCCAGCTCTGAAGGAGGATGCTGCAAGACCTGTTGAGTTTCCCCAGCCATTCCTGCTTTTGTTTCAGATTTCCAGCATCTACAGTTCTTTGTTTTTTTTTCATTTCAAAGATCCCACAGGCATGATGGGCCAAATGGTCTGAGTGCTTATTCTATCCTCAGTAAAAGGGTAGAATCTGTTCTTGACATTGCAGCTCAATTGTTGTTGGGGGGGGGGGGGGAAAAGAGAGAGAGAGAAAAAAAAAAGGATATCAGTTACTGTTTCAGCTTTGGTCCAAGCATCCTTGCATACATCATACTCCTTGTGATACTGCTGTATTTCACATCATATTCCTCTTGACAGGTAATTTTCAATTCTCAGCCTATTCACCAAATGTTCAAGATAGCTATTCACAATAATGTGACAAATCCTGTGTGCTCAGATATTGATTTTACACTAGCAGGCAAACAGAAAATTAAATGCAATAAAATAAATACACCTCATTTTCCCCTTGCTACGGAGTTGCAGCAGACATACGCCACTCAGTACCTCAAACTTACTCTGCCATTCGAGGTAATTATAGCTGATCTGAATGCAACCTCAACTCCACATTCTAATATTCAACACCGTTGCCAAATAAATTTTTACCACTTTGCTAATCAAAAATCTATACCTCTGCCTTAAAAACATTCAAACCCTCAAAACTTTCTCTCAAAGGACGGTGGAAACAAAGGCTCACAAACTTGACAGAAAAACTTCTCCTGCTTTAAATAGGCACTCCAACTCTTCTTAAAACGTAACCCCCAGTTCTAGATTTTTCAACAAAAGGAAACATCTCTTTCACACCAGTACATCCACTGGTTCCCCTTTATCCTCCCTCATGCTATCAACTGAAAAAAAAATCCAATAAATCAATGAACTATATTACTCAGTCTGAAAAGCCAAATTAAAAGACAGATTCTTTTCTGAACTTAAAATAATCATTTAGGAATGCACACATCTATTTCTGGCCTCTTGCACTTCCTCAATTTCACGCATTCCACTATTGATTTCTGCACCATTGCCCTGCTTGCAAATCAAGCCTTTGTAGCACGATTCCTGCAGACTACAGAAAACTTTTGCAAAATTAAAATTACATATATATTTCATATTTATATATAATCCACACAATGCTATACCCTTGTCAGCCCTGTGTTCATTAGCATAGTCTGGCCAAGACAAGCAATTCTGTGATTTTGAAATTCTTCTACTGATTTTCTACGTTTGTACATGGCCTTATCCCACCCTCTCTGCAATTTCTACTAGTCCCACAAACATTCAAGAGCTCTGCACTTCTCTAATTCTGGTTTCTTGGCCATCTTCAGTCCAAGGTGGTTATCTCCGGTTTGCTTCCAGTTCCTCGGGCAGGTGTGGCCAGAAACAGGGAGATAATGGACTTGAACGTGTGGTTGGGGAACTGGTGCAGGAAGCAAGGATTTAAGTTCTTGGATCACTGGGGTATATTTTGTGGTAAGCATAAATTCTACAAGAGACGGTTTGCACCTTAATAGGTTAGGGACCAGCATTCTGGCAGGCAGGTTTTCTACTGCAACACCGCTACGTTTAAACTAAGTAGCGGGGGGGGGGGGGAAGAGGACAAACTCGATGTTTAAAAAGGAAATTGAAGGGAAAGTTAGAACAAGAGAAGTCAAGAAAGACAACTATACCAATGAGGCAGCAGAAAACTCAGAAAGGGATCATGCTGTAAGGTTGAGTGAAATAGGGGTTGATGGGAAGGGTGAGAGCAGTAACAAATTAAAAATACTATACATGAATGCACGAAGCATTAGACATAAGATGGATGAGCTTGAGGCTCTTTTGGAAATTGGCAGATATGATATTGTGGGGATAACGGAGACGTGGCTTCAAGTGGACAGGGCCTGGGAAATGAATATTCAAGGCTACACGTGCTATTGTAAGAGACTGACGGGCAGAGGGGGTGGGGTGGCCTTGTTGGTAAGGGAGGATATTCAGTCCCTTGCGCGGGGGGACCTAGAGTCAGGGGATGTAGAGTCAGTGTGGATAGAGCTGTGAAATACTAAGGGTAAAAAGACCCTCTTGGGAGTCATCTACAGGTCCCCAAACAGTAGTCTGGATGTCGGATGTAAGTTGAATCAGGAGCCTGTCGCAAAGATGTTACTCCAGTTGTTATGGGGGATTTTAACATACAGGTAGACTGGGAGAATCAGGATGGTATTGGACCTCAAGAAAGAGACTTTGAGGAGTGCCTCAGAGATGGATTCTTAGAGCAGCTGGTGCTGGAGCCGACCAGGGAGAAGGCAATTCTGGATCTGGTATTGTGTAACGAACCAGAATTGGTCAGAGACCTCGAAGTGAAGGAGCCATTGGGAAGTAGTGACCATAATACATTAAGCTTCAATCTGCAATTTGAGAGGGAGAGGGTACAGTCCGAAGTGACAGTACTTCTGTTGAATAAAGGGAACTATGGAGCTACGAGGGAGGAGCTGGCCAAAGTTCAATGGTGCAATACCTTAGCAGGGATGACCGTGGAGGAACAATGGCGGATATTTCTGTGTATAAGGAAGAACAATCCCAGGAGGAGGCATGGGCGGCCGTGGCTGACGAGGGAAGTTAAGAAACAGATAAAGTTAAGAGAGAAAAAGTATAACATAGCAAAGATAAGTGGGAAAACTGAGGACTGGGAAGCTTTTAAAGAACAACAGAGGATTACTAAGAAGGAAATACTCAGAGGAAAAATGAGGTAAGAAGGTAAACTGGCCAATAATATAAAGGAGGATAGTAAAAACTTCTTTAGGTATGTGCAAGGCAAAAAAATGGTTAGGACAAAAATTGGGCCCTTGAAGACAGAAACAGGGGAATATATTACAGAGAACAAAGAAATGGCAGAAGAATTAAATGGGTACTTCAGATCTGTGTTCACTGGGGAAGACACAAGCAATCTCCCTGAAGCGAATTTATCTTTGCCAGGATTTGGTGTTGGAGAGACTGTTAGGTCTGAAGGTTGATAAGTCTCCGGGGCCTGATGGTCTACATCCCAGGGTACTGAAGGAGGTGGCTCGTGAAATCGTGGATGCGTTGGTGATTATTTTCCAGAGTTCTATAGATTCGGGGTCGGTTCCTGAGGATTGGAGGGTGGCTAATGTTATATCACTTTTTAAGAAAGGTGGGAGAGAGAAAGCAGGAAATTATAGACCAGTTAGTCTGACCTCAGTGGTGGGAAAGATGCTGGAGTCTATTATAAAGGATGAAATTACAGCACATCTGGATAGTAGTAACAGGATGGGACAGAGTCAGCATGGATTTATGAAGGGGAAATCATGCTTGACTAATCTTCTGGAATTTTTTGAGGATGTAACTCTGAAGATGGACGTGGGAGATCCAGTAGATGTAGTGTACCTGGACTTTCAGAAAGCTTTTGATAAAGTCCCACATAGGAGGTTAGTGAGCAAAATTAGGGCGCATAGTATTGGGGGCAAAGTACTAGATTGGATTGAAAATTGGTTAGTTGATAGGAAACAAAAGGGTAGTGATAAACGGCTCCATTTCGGAATGGCAGGCAGTGACCAGTGGGGTACCGCAGGGATCCGTGCTGGGACCGCAGCTTTTTACAATATATATTAATGATATAGAAGATGGTATCAGCAATAACATTAGCAAATTTGCTGACGATACAAAGCTGGGTGGCAGGGTGAAATGTGATGAGGATGTTAGGAGATTACAGGGTGACCTGGACAAGTTAGGTGAGTGGGCAGATGCAGTTTAATGTGGATAAATGTATTGTTATCCACTTTGGTGGCAAGAACAGGAAGGCAGATTACTACCTCAATGGAATCAATTTAGGTAAAGGGGCAGTACAGAGAGATCTGGGTGTTCTTGTACATCAGTCAATGAAGGCAAGCATGCAGGTACAGCAGGTAGAGAAGAAGGCTAATAGCATGCTGGCTTTCATAACAAGAGGAATTGAGTATAGAAGCAAATAGGTGCTTCTGCAGCTGTACAAGGCCCTGGTGAGACCACACCTGGAGTACTGTGTGCAGTTCTGGTCTCCAAATTTGAGGAAAGACATTCTGGCTATTGAGGGAGTGCAGCGTAGGTTCACGAGGTCAATTCCTGGAATGGCGGGATTACCTTACACGGAAAGACTGAAGCGACTGGACTTGAATACCCTTGAGTTTAGAAGACTGAGAGGGGATCTGATTGAGACATATAAGATTATGAAAGGATTGGACACTCTGGCAGCAGGAAACATGTTTCCGCTGATGGGTTAGTGCCGAACCAGAGGACACAGCTTAAAAATACGGGGTAGACCTTTTGGGACAGAGATGAGGAGAAACGTCTTCACCCAGTGTGGTGGCTGTGTGGAATGCTCTGCCCCAGAGGGCAGTGGAGGCCCAGTCTCTGAATTCATTTAAGAAATAGTTGGATAGAGCTCTCAAAGATAGTGGAATCAAGAGTTATGGAGATAAGGCAGGAAGAGGATACTGATTAGGAATGATCAGCCATGATCATATTGAATGGCGGTGCAGGCTCAAAGGGCAGAATTGCCTACTCCTGCACCTACTGTCTATTGAATTGCTCCACCTTTGACGACCATCCATTCAGCTACCTAGGTTCCACAGTTTTGGACTTGCTTTCCTAATCCTTTCCAGCTCTCTGTTCGCCTTGAAGATGCTCCTTAAAACCGATCTTACTACAATGTGGATTTTGGTGACCTGACCCAACATGGACCAGTATCACTTTCAGTCAGGTAACTCCCCATTCTGCCCATTTGGAGGCACTAAAGATATTCAAGTCCTGGTTGAGGCAAAAGAAAACACTTACTTGTGGAGGCGGAGTAATGCTTTCTTGCTCATAGAATTCAGATGTTTGACGTGGTTTAATCTGAAGACTCAATCCCTTTTCAAAAGCCTGGTGCTCCAGCATCAATGTGGATCGAAACCAGAGGTTGTGTGTCTTGCCCAGATACTTTAGTACACAGGGTCTGATTGAAATGTGGGGGACGCACTGGGACATCGCCTCAACAAAACAGTTCAGAGCACTTGGTTGGCAGTCTCTCTGCACTTGATGACTTCCGCTGCAGAGAAAAGGACTTATCTCTCCTGCCAGAGCCTGAGATGCAAAAGTATAGCAGTCATTTGGAGAAAAGATCTTTGACACATCCACATTTCTAAAACTAAAGTCAGGAACAAATAAAAATTAAAATCACATGCATTCTGGCAACTACTGTCACAACATTTAAGAGCTTGAATTAAAAACATCAAATTTTTTACTACTATAAAATGCACACAAAATGTCAACAGAACAAAACGGCAGTGATGCTGGTGGATCACAAAGAGAAATTGCTGAAGGATCACTGGACACCAAAATGTTAACTCTGTTCTCTCTCCACAGATGCTGGCTGACTGGCTGAGTTCCTCCAGCAATTTCTTTTTTTTTCCCAGATTTTCAGCATCTGCAATCCTTTATTTTATTTCAGTGATGGTGTTGGGTTTTCTATACTGACTAATTTATTAAAGTATCAGGATTCAATCATGTTAGTGAACGAATGAATGATGAAGAGCACAGAAATGGGAAGAAGTTCATATGGAACAAGAAGAGAGGCACAGATCAATTAAATCAGACGAGGAGCAATTTCTTCTTTCAGACATTTGTGTCTTTGGAATTCCTTATCAGAGAGAGTTTGCGGGGTCACAGTCCTTGTGTATATTTAAGGCTAAGATCCATAGATTCCTGATCAGTAGGTAAATCAAGGGTCGCACAGAAAAAAGCAAGGAAGTGGATACAAGGGATGTCGGATCTGCCACAATCCTAATGAGTGGTGGAGCAGGCTTAGGGGGCCAAATGGCCTACTCTGGTTTCTACTTCTTATGGCCCGATAGTTGGATTGACTGACTTGTTCTCATGTTGTAAATTCTGGGAAATGTGGGGCTAGAGTCACATGTTGGCTAAACCGAGTACAGATGCAAGCTTGCCATCCTTGAAAGATATTTGTGAGCTAGTTAGCGCTATACAGTTACATGTTCCATGTTTCTAAGGTCATTACAATTATGTTGAGAACGACTCTTTTTGCACATGTCCCTCCAACAAACTCCTTCATTCTTATAACACAGCAGTATTCATGGCTTGAAACAGAAATTACTTTAGCAGTGAGTCACACTTTCAAATACTTTTATAGCGAAGCCCTCTAAAACAAAATTCTTTCAAATTCAACATCAGAGACAATGAGGAAGAAAAGCTTCAGTCCTCGAGAGATAGTCCTCAAGATCAATAATATGAGAAATTGCATGTGATGGCAGTACTTTACTACTTCTGGGAATGATAAAACACCTACAGGCTAACAGGTTTTGTCGGAATAATTCTTTGAAATTTACTTTTGAAATATATTTTTCTATTTTTGTTGGAAAAGACAATACCGTTATGTATCACAGTCAGTTTTAAAAAAGGCTTTGGATCCAGACTTTTGATTTTCAGGTTTTTGGGAAATATAATTTGCACTTCTTGAAAGAGACAGGTTGCATCTTCAGTTAATGGATCTCACCAGATATTATATAGAAATTACAAAGGAGGAAGAGACTCTTCAGTCCAAACTGTCCATGTTTCTCCTCCACAGTAGTCCTAATTACATGTGTCTGCTTTGAACCAAAATCCATAAATCCTCTTTTCTTTTCCCTTTCTGTATAATCCCTGCACAATTTAGTCTTAACTGCTAATATGCTCTCTGCTTCAATCACTAACTCTAGTATTCTACAGCATTACAAGCCTCTACATTAAAAAAAATCTTGGTCTTCATTTTAAACCTTTCACTTTCAATTTTAGGTCTATGCCCCTTTGTTCTAAACACCCCCAATACCTACATGAATCATGATTCAGTGGGTAGTTCTCTCACCTTCAGGTTCTTGAGCACTTCTTTTTTAATTTGCTCATGCTACATGGGTGTTGTTGGTTAGCTAGCGTTTATTACCCATCCCTAGTTACCTTCGAGGTGGTGGTGGTGGTGAGCTGCCATTTGAACCGCTACAGTTCACACACTATAGGCTGACCCACAATGCCAGTGGGGGGGAAAACTCGAGGATTTTGAGCCAGCAACAGTGAAGTATCAGCAATATATTTCCAAGTCTGGATGCTTAGCAGTTTGAAGGGTACCTTGCAGGCTTGTGTTCCCATGCACCTGCAGTTCTTGTCCTTGTAATTAGAAGCGGTCATGGGTTTGGATGTTGCTGTCCAAGGATCTTTGGTGAACTCCTGCAGTGCACCTTGTACACATTGCTGCTACTGAACGGTGGTGAAGAGACTGGATGCTTGCGGATATGGTACCAATGAAACAGGTTGCTTTATCGGGATGGTGACAATGTTCTTTAGTGCTTTTGGAGCTGTACCCACCCAGGCAGGTGGGGAGTATTCCATCACACTCCTGATTTGTGCCCTGTATATAGTGGACAGACTTTGGAGAGTCAGGAAGTGAGTTACTTGCCACAGCAGTGCGAGCCTTTGATCTGCTTTTGTAGTCAATGTGTCGAATCCAGTTGAGCTTCTGGTCAATGGTAAACCCAAGAATGTTGATGCTGGGGGGGGGCGGGGGGTTTCAGTGATAACACCACTGAATGTCAAGGGATGATGGTTAGATTGTCTCTTATGGAGATGGTCAATGCCTCGCATTTGTGTGCAACCAAGGTTACTTGCTACTTGTCAGCCCAAGTCTGGATACTGTCCAGACCTTGCTTCATTTGAACAAGGACAAATTTAGTATCTGAGGAGATGTGAATGGTGCTGAACATTGTACAATCATCAGCAAAAACATCCCCACCTTATGATGGAGAGAAGGTCATGGTTCAGGTTGAAAATCAATGGTGAGGAAGTGCTTCATTCTCAGATGACAACTTTCATGGGTCATTAAACTGGAGCACTTTCTCATGAATATTATCCCATAGTGTTCTAACTTTTATCCTTCCATCAACACCACAAATAAATATTACACCTGGGGGATTTTTGGATTGTGGTTTCTCAATTTATTTTATACAAACATAAAAATAGCACCTCTTTAAACCTGAAAAAAACTATATTAATATGATGACCATAAAATAATTAAATGGAAAAATTTCAGGACTGAGCATTTTTGTCCAAACACTCACATGCTGTTGCCTATCAGATAGTATCTTCCATAGCCTTGGAAAGAGCTGGATCCAGGTTTTCTCAGCCAATGCTGTGCTAATGTGACACAATTGAACATATGCACTCAGCAATGCTCCAGTCTATCAAAAGGAAGAAAAAAAAGAAAGAGTCATCAAAATACAGAGGAAACTGAAAACTGCAAACCCCCTGCCCACAAACATGCAAGTTTACTTTGATTAAAAAGCAGCAGCACACTAAATAATTCCGATGCAGTGTCTTAATTTCTATTTCTGATCCACCACTAAAGGATATTATAAATTAAATTGTTGCTGTAATTTCTCTGTAAAGGATATTTTCTCTATTTGGTACTTCATTAACAAAATAAAAAACACAAAAAGGTATCAAATGCAGCCAAACCAACTGCACAAATAAAATCTAAACTGTTATTTAACTGTCAACCTTGGCCAGGTAAATTAATAGAGTAAAGACTACATTACAGTGAGACTGCTTCAACAAAAGCCACTAATGCATCATTCATTGCCATTACTAGCATTTATTTGCATAAGCAGACCATCTGCAATTTAATTAAAGTGTTCCTCTCAAATATCACTGTGCATAATGGTATATTTAAACAATATCAAATTTTACTAACCCAACTTGTGTTGAAAAGGTAATTCATTGCATTATGCATATCACAGAATCTTGCAGCACAGGAGACGACCATTTTGCCCAGTGCGCCTGTGCCAGCTCTTTAATTAGTCCCAATCCAGCCCATTCTTCCACCAGTGTCCTGGAAATTTCCCCTTTCATATGGTCATCCATTCCTTTTTGAAAGTGACCATTGAATCGGTTTCCAACAGTCATTTAATAATTTAATACAATTGCCAAAGTATTATTTAGCAGACATGTGCCAAAACAGGGAACCATGAGGATTCAGGAGTTTGACAAATATTTGTCCCATTATTCAGAATGATGAGTTACATTATTTTCTCAATGTGAGCTTTATGCATCGTTCCTTACTCAAACCTCTAACCTAAACAGTACATTTAAAAGAAAAGATCAGACTAAACAGTAAACCAAACTACAAATTTTATAGCATGCCTAAACATAATGGACACTTGGGGCTGATGGCCATTTGGTTGAATAAATGTGTAGTATTTGTGCTGCGCAGGAAGATGCACGCGATGCAAGTGTGAGATTGATGCCTCTGTGCTGTCCAGCAAGGCATTTATTTTCTCTCTCGACCCTCCACACTCACTACTGATTTCTAACAACAAGCATGGCAAAGCAACCTGTCTGCATCTGCACAAAACAGCACATTAATAGGGCAAAACCGATAACCTTAGTGTCTGGCTGAAGCATCAATATGTTAACTGGCATGGAATGTCAAGGACCATAAGACCCAGAAGCAGAGATTAGACCATTCAATAATGGCTGATAAGCTGCTCAACCCCATTCTCCCACCTTCTCCCCATAACCCTGGATCTCCTTTATCATCAAGAGCCGATCTGTCTTAAATATACTCAATGACCAGGCCTCCATAGTCTTCTGTGACAATGAATTCCATACATTCACCACTCTCTGGCTGAAGAAGTTTCTCCTCAGCTACATTATGAAGTGTATTCCCTTTACTCAAGGCATGCCCTCAGGTAGTAGTCTCACCTGCTAATGAAAACATCTACCCAACGTCCACTCTATCCAGGTCTTTCAGTACTCTGTATGCTTCAATCAGATCCCCCCCCCCACCCTTCTAAACTCTATTGAGTACAGACTCAAAGTTCATTGTATGTTACGTCTTTCATTCCTGGGACCATTCTTGTGAACTTCCTCTGGACCCACTCCAGGGCCAGTACATCCTTCCTGAGATATGGGGCCCAAACTTGCTTACAAGAGTCTACATGTGGTCTGACCAGACCCTTATAAAGTCTCAGAAGTACATCCCTGCTTTTATATTCCAGCCCTCTCAAAATAAATTCCATCATTGCATTTATCTTCCTACTGACTCAACTTGCAAGTTAACCTTGAGAGAATCCTGGACTAAGTCCCTTTGCACTTCAGATTTCCGAATTTTCTCTCCATTTAGAAAATAGTTCATGCCTCTAATCTTCTTACCAAAGTGCATGATCTCACACTTTCCCACGTTGTACACCATCTGCCATTTCTTTGACCACTCTAACTGGCCTAAATCATTTTGCAGCCTCCCCAATACTACTTGTCTCTCCATGTATCTTAGCATCATCTACAAACTTAGCCAGAATGCTCTCAGTTCCTTCATCTAGATCATTAGTGTTTAAAGTGAAAAGTTGTGGTTCCAATACTGATCCTTGCAAAACTCCATTCATTCATCACCAGCTGCCATTCTGAGAAGGACCCTTTTATCTTCACTCTCTGCTTTCTGCCAGACAGCCAATGTTCTATGCTAGTACCTTGCTTCTAACACCATGGGCCCTTATCTTACTCAGCAGCTTCCTGTGCGGCACCTTGTCAAAGGCGTTCTGAACATCCATTGGCTCTCCTCTGTATAACATGCTCGTTACATCCTCAAAAGAATTCAAACAGATTTGTCAGGCACAACCTCCCCTTGATGAAACCATGCTGATTTTGCCCTATTTTATCATACACTTTCAAGTATTCAGAAATCTCACCCTTCACAAGAGACTTCAAAATCGTTCCAACGACCAAGGCCAGGTTAATTAGCCTGTAAGTTTCTGTATTTTGCCTCACTCCCTTCTTAAACAGAGGGGTTACATTAGTGATTTTACAGTCCTCTGGGACCCTCTCTGACTCCAGTGATTGCTGAAGATCACCACTAACGCCTCCACTATTCTTTAGCTATCTCTTTCAAAACTCTGGGGTGTAGTCCATCTGGTCCAGATGATTTATCCACTTTCAAACCTTTCAGTTGTTTCGAGCACCTTCTCCTTGGTGACGCCCCCCCCTCATTTTTGGAATGTTACTCAGGTCTTCCACCATGAAAACTGACGCAAAGTACTTATTCGGATCCTCAGCCATTTATTATTCCATATTACTACTTCTCCAGTGTCAATTTCCAGTGGCCCTATGTCAACTTTTGCCACTTTTTGCCTTTACATATTTCAAGAAACTCTTGCAATCTTCTTTTATATTTATGCCTAGCTTACCCTCATATTTAATCTTCTCCATCCTTATTTCTTTTAAGTTGTCCTGTGTTGGTCTTTGTAGGCTTCCCACTGCTCTTCGCTGCATTATACGTTTTCTCCTTTGTTTTTAAACGGTCACTGACTTCCCTTGTCACCCATGTTTGCTTTAATTTCCCTTTAAAATGCTTCTTTTTCCTCTGGAAGGATTTTTGCTGTGTCTCCTGAACTGGTCCCAGAAACTCCTACCATTGCTGTTCCACTGTCCCTCCTGCTAGCCTCCACACCCAGTCAATTCTGGCCAGCTCCTCCCTACTGCCTCTGTAGTTCATTTATTCAATTGTAATACCATTACATTCGATTCCAGCTTCTCTCTCTCAATTCGCAAAATAAATTCCATCATATTATGGTCACTGCCTCCTAAGGGTTCCTTCACCTTAAACTCCCTTATCAAGCCTGCCTCATTACACATCACTAAATCCAGAACTGCCTGTTCCCAAGCGGAGTCCACTACAAGTTGCTCCAAACGTCATCTCATAGACATTCCACAAATTCCTTTTCTTAGGAATCACTACCAACCTGATTTTCCCAGTCCATCTGCATATTGAAATCCTCCATGATCACACTACCTTGCCTTTCTTATAGGAACATTTGGATACAGAACTGGCTCAAAGGTAGAAGACAGAGAGTGGTGGTGGAGGGTTGTTTTTCAGACTGGAGGCGTGTGACCAGTGGAGGGCGAGAGGGGAAAGATATAAAAGAGACCTAAGGGGCAACTTTTTCACGCAACGGGTGGTACATGTAATGAATGAACTGCCAGAGAATGTGGTGGAGGCTGGTACAATTGCAACATTTAAGAGGCATTTGGATGGGTATATGAATAGGAAGGGTTTGGAGGGATATAGACCGGGTGCTGGCAGGTGGGACTAGATTGGGTTGGGATATCTGGTCGGCATGGACAGGTTGGACCAAAGGGTCTGTTTCCATGCTGTACATCTCTATGACTCTATAAATGCTTAGGCACTGCGAGCATACAGTGAGGCGCTACATTAGTGAACATTAAAACAGCAAGCAAGCATCCCCGAGATGCAACCTGGTCCAATTCATAAACTATGCCTGTCCCTGCATGTAAAGCGCCCTTACAGCAGTCTTTCAATATTGACTGTCAGAGCAGCCTGTAAGCGGATCCAAGAGGTACCATGATGATTGTGAGGGGTTGGCAAGTGTAAGATGCCAAAGTTGGCTGATCACGGCTGAGAGAGGGTAAGCAGTGGTCATGGATCATGCCCCAAGACTCTGCTTAATACTAAGCATCATGAAGGCTCCGCACAGAGTGAGGAGCTGAAGTTGCCAGGTACCCATTCTGACTTGCACATTGAGAAGTCTCTACTGATTGACATTTGGGAGAGTTAGGAAGCTGAATATCAGTAAGGTGTGTTGCAGCATTAATAAGGTGTTTGACAAGGTATAATCTCTCATCATCGGGACCTTGCAGCTGTCTAGTGAGAAACTCACCTTGCTACACAAAGGATATGTAAAGATGCAATGAGTTGATCCTGAAGTCAAGATAGCCCTGCATAACTTTTTTGCCAGATTCTGTCGCAAGTATCACCATAGCCCAGATCACTCAGGCCCCTCTACTGTTCACTCTTGAATCCAGCTTGCATGAATTAAATTTCATTTCACTCACCTTCACTTCTCTTAGAGAGTCCAAAAACTTATCATGCCTGTTTGTTAGCATGTGCAACTGGTTCCCAGCATCTTTTTCAGACTGATCCTTGGTTTTTGGGGTACCACTCTGATCTCCTGGTGCCAGCTCAATATCGATTTCCACATCCTAATTAAGTTTTAAAGAAGATACATAAAACATTCAGTAAGTCATTATTTCTGCAAATGACAGGGCAACAGAAACAAATTCTAATTGGTTTGAAAATTTTAATAACCGGGCAAAATACTAGTATTGCTGTGGAATAAAACATCATCATACAAGTCATAACTTCAGATAATGTCTTAGGGTGGCACAGTGACTCAATGGTTAGCATTGCTGCCTCTCAGTTCCAGAGACCTCCGTTTGATCCCATACTTGGGTGACTGCGTGCAGTTTGCACTTTGTCCCCATCGGCATGGGTTTCCTCCCGGTGCTCTGGTTTTTTCCTTCAGTCCAAGGGTGTTCAGGTTGGATAGACTGGCCATGCTAAATTGCCCATAGTGTCCAGGGATGTGTAAATTAGGTGGGTTAGCCATGGGAAATGCAGGATTACAGGGATAGGATAGGGGGTAATGTCTGGATGGGTTGCTGCCTGGAGGGGCAGTCTGGGCTGACGAGACTTCTTCCAAACTATAGGAATTCTTTTATCTAAAAAGTCTGGAAGAATTCATTTTCTTTTGAGCCTTTTGCAAATCTCCATTTTCCTCTACTCCACCATTATTTTCATCAGCTTGGGCCTTAACCTCTGGAATTCTCTTTCCACACCTCATCACCTTTAGGATCTTCCTTATAACCTCCCTTGGTCATTTCTCCCGATATCTCAAGTGGCCCTTCAAATCTTGCCTGATAACAGTATTGGTGAACACCAAGAAATATATTACCATGTTAAAGCAAGTTCTCATTAGTTTTTCTCGAATAATCTAGCAATTCAGCAACACTTCTGAAATTCAAACCAAAATCAAGGCAGCAAGTGTGTTTGGTTTCCACATATGCGCACAACCACATTATATAACCGATGATTGCTTGTGTTTATTCTAAGAAAACAATCTATTACTTATTGAATACACAGCCTCTACGCAATCAGTATTTAACAGTGGATTCCCCCAAAAGACTAAATTTGGAGCAGTATCTGGGTTCTTTTGCATCAACGGAATGTGTCAAACATATTAGATCATTAAAATGTGTGTTTCTTTGTTCATGCAACGCTTGTGTTACTGGCTAGGCCAGCATTTATTAACCATCCCAATACAACATTGTTTCCTACCTAAAAAGGATAGAATACATTGCAGTATTCTGTTAATCTGTCAAATGCAGATGAAAGGGTACATATTTACACTATTCTATTGTGGATACTCATTTCTCAAGATAACTATCCCTCTCCAGTAACCTTTCCCACGCTCATCTCCCAGCACTTCATGAATTGATTTGGTTTTAAAATCTCAGAATAACGTTAGCACTCTGTCAAAATAAAATCACGTGTCTTGAGCTCATCATACACAGAGGAAAACTTTACATGGAGAATAGTACTGAGCCTGAAGGCAAATTAAATTTCTCTCTCAGAAGATCCAGGGAATTCCTCATGGAATCCCGGGTTCAATGTACTTTGTATAATTTGCAAAATTTGATATGCTTAGTCACAAACTGCCTCCAAACTTGGCTTACACAACATTTTATCAAACTGGTTTGTTTATATCAACTCTGATCTACATAATTCACTTGCAGGTAAGATCAAAACCAGAGGCCATGAATATAAATTTGTCACTAATAAAAGCAATTTGGAATTCAAGAGAAATTTCATTACACAGTGTGGTTGAATGTGCAACTTGCTCCACGTGGATTGCTGAGACAAACAGCATACATGCCTTTAACAGGATGTTAGGCAAGTCCATCAGGGAGAAAGTAACAGAAGGATCTGTTTAGGCAATGTGAAAGGGAATGGCTACAAGCTCAAGTGGAGGAGTTAATCTGACGCAGACCTTTTGGATCGACTGACCTGCTTCTGCCTTGCAATGGCCATTTTGGTAACGAGCAAGAAGGCACTTTGTACTTTAAATCACATTAGTTCTTTAACCAAAATTTGTTGGACCTTGTAGGGCAACATTAAAATTAAATATGAAAAACAAACCACCTCCTCCTTGCTCTCGCTATTCTCCCTCTCCCTGGGTTCTTGTTTCACATGTGTCACCATGGCAAAGGCTGCACGGTCGTGGCTGTCAGCCAGATTAATGACATTGGTGATGGATGGCAGCATGGCGCCTTGACAGTTGGTGCCAATGGTGGTGTTTTTTTCACAAACTGCAAGGAGAAGCTGTGGGAGAAGAATAAGAAAAAAGGAAGTGCAATAATCAAAACAACATATGCAGGGCATGGCGAGGTAATAAATCTTTTAAACCAACAAATCATTACCAACTCTTCCATAGACAAGACACATTTTTAAACTCAAAACATATTGGCATAATCACTGGGGGAACTCCCTTAGAGAAGTTAATGAGTCAAACAATGTCAAAGAGCTTAAATAACATGCTCAGTTCAAATGACTGGATCCCAAGGTTAAAGACTCCACGTAATGATATCAATTCATCTTCTAAGAACGAGATTAACCAATTTCTCCACATTAATAAAGGAAATAAAAATAGGAACAAACCATTTAATTGTACTATTATGTGCATGATTCTAACTAAGACAGCTTAGTCTAAAGGTCCAGCAAGAAAATGCATTCCTAGGGCAGAAGTGACGAGTGACCAAGACAGAACATGTTAGTAACCTCAACTGGAAAGTGAATACCAGGACTGGGTTCAGCTGGGATAAACAAACTTCTTCTAAGCATTCGCTGCGCAGAGTCATTACAAGTATTCAGCTTGTTAACTATCTGGGAATAGATCGTGTCTATGAAGTGATACTAGCGCCAACATGTTCAGAGTAGAAAGGACCATAACTGGATTGTTAGCTGGTAAGAGAAGAAATCTAATAAAATGTTATTCTAACCAAAAATAATAAACTGCAATAATAAGACTAATGGTACAGATGCATTTAAAAGGAAGTTAGGAAGACATGAGACAAAGTAGTATAAGGATATGGTATTGGGATTAGATCTGATCAGGGAGAAATATGGTTCATGGGATCGTGTAACCAGGATCACAGCTCGGTACAGGCACACAGCGTGCACCAACGAATGCAATGCAATCAAAATTCACATGATTCCAACATCTGGGGTCAGAATTGTAAGATTAAAACACAGACTCTGGAGAACTTCAAGGCCAATGTATGTAGTCTAGCTAGAGTTAGCCATAGATCAGAGGTCAGAAACCAGCTTTTCTTGGAAAATGAAAGCTCCATGTTAAACTAGAGTATACAAAAAAAACAATGAGAACACCAGAGATATGCATATTTAAGATTAAATTACTGCAGTTTTGATCTGCCTTTTGGTTTTGCAGTTTTATACCCAATCATTTTAAACATTTCAGCTTTAACACAATTCATCAAAAGTTAAGTAAATTCTTCCAAAAGTTCACTTTCTCATTTTTCTCACTCCCTCACTGAAGGGCTGATTCTAGCTGGGTGCAAGCAGTCCAGGATTGAACCTATGATCTTCATATTTGGATTGGCAGAGTAATACACTAAAGACTGCCTTTACCTACTGAAATGATTATGCATCTATAACCTACTAAAACAATCTTGCATCTGCGTACATATTGTCAACTTCATCATTAATTCTTTAGCCACATTTATAATAGCACCAGGGCTGAGGAACTTTAGTTAAGCTGGGAGGTATCTTAGTAGAGATGTTCAAAATCATTAAATGTGCTATTAATAAGCAACTATTTCTGCTGCCAGAAAAATCGTAAACCAAAAGGTTGTAAAATCATCACAGTGCTACAAGACCACAGAATTGCTCTCGCATGAGGCGGTTAGTCCAGGGGTCACCATGCCCCAGGCAAGGGAGAGGTCAAGGAAGACAACACTTTGTGGTAACCTCAGCCAGTGTGAGAACTGAATCCAAAGTTGGCATCACTCTGCATTGCAAAACAGTCCTGCAAAACCGTGCTCTAAACTAAATGGACACAAACCAAGGGACTTAAGCTCAGTGGTAAGAGAATCAGAGGGTAGCTGATTGTTGACCCAACAAAGACTTATTGTATAATCCTGCTGATGGATGAAAGATTTTGAAGGATAATGTTGCTATTTGCTACGGGTCCCAAGAAATGGATGACTAAAGATCTCCATGAGCAATCTCTCTCAAATGTTTAGAGATAGATCTTAGTGATTAGTTATTTATATGTTTCCAAACACTATGCTGAAAAAGCATTTTTTATTCCTGCCAGACATGCAGCTAAGGTTTAAAATTTTAGGAGGATGATCAATGTCATAAAATGTAAAGCGTGCGTGATTTAAGGGTTAGGTTTTGTGCCTTGGGAAACTTAAAAATTAAAAAAACATTTTCCTAACAGGTATGGCCAAGGTTACAGCTGCACTTGGCAACATCTTGCTAAAATGAGTTGAGATTTAATCACCTCAACAATAGGAATGAACATGGGAGACACGATTTGTATCACTATACACCTCATAAGATGTGGTGACTGACTTGGAAATGCTTTTTGATCGCTCTACATTTGCTCTATGTTTGTTTGTTCTTGGACCACCACTTTGCGGGTCACAATAAAGCAGCATTTAATTTTCCAAGACAAAAACAAAATACTGCAGATATATGAATATCTGAAATAAAAACAAAATATTGGAAACACTCAAAAGCCAGGCAGCATCCTTGAAGAAAAAAAGTGCCAATGGACTTTGAAGCCATTGACAAAAGACATGACCGACTGCATTGCTCCCATTAATCAAAAGGATATGAAAGAGAGGATATCCCAGGTTTCACTATTGTACGCATTAGTAGAATATAGTAGAATCCTCAAAATGTCATTTTTATTTGCACAAAACTTCGCTTTTACTATAGCCATTTCATTTCTTCTTCATTTACATCTAGTGCCCAAAAAAACTGTTATGCCTAGATGTGACCCTCTGATTAAAGGTTTACCAACCTTAATTACATGAAATATAGCTTTTATTTTGGGGGCGGGGAGGTGGAGAAGGAGGCTCAAATAGAACATAAAAGACATGCAGAGACAGGTTATTGTTCAAATGGGGTGCTTCTATGCTATACGCAATCTACCTATAACTAAACCTAAACCTGCCCACTCTAGATTTATTGACCTATCTTGAGACACATGAATTATAAAGTCAGATGGTTACAGTGTTCTTGGAAGAGGAAACACAAGAGATCAAAAATGGAACGGTTCACTCGGTACTAAAACACTGCAACTGCACAACAGATTTAATAGTCTGAAAGTTGAGGGTATTGCTTAAAGAGCTTTTTTTCCACTCTGTGTACACATTCCCTAAAGCTTTGAGAAGTCTGGCAATCCAGTTCATTTTAAAGATTTCTTACAGATTATTTAATAAGTATTTTAGGTCATTTCCCTACTTCAAGTTCCAGAGCTCCAGTAGAAAACATACAAATTGCATTACTTTCAAATCATGCAAAGTACTTTGTCCTGAATAATTTCCATTTGTTCATTCGTGTCAAAAACCAAAGCACACGTACCTTGGTTCATTTGGCTCTGCATTTAATCACCATCTTAGCTGAAGTAATGTGCAACTAAACTCATGGTTTTAATCTAGAAATTAACTAAACAGACTTGTTTTCTGTATCATTCTTTCTCCCAAGCTTGGGAGATGAATGCATTTAATTCAATTACTCAGCGCATGTTCAGTATATGTCTCCTTTTCTGTAATCCATGCAAGTTTCTAAGTTACATGGTGCAATTCAAAGACCTTCTCTGGAAACCAGGGAAAAAGAAAGAACTAATTAACATCACAGACAGCGTGGCAGTCACTTTTCCCTCACCTCTATGCACTGTTTGATCCAGAAATGGTTACCCATGGCTTCCCAGTTTTGGGAACACGTAATATACAGTAGACGATCATACACCCGGCGTCTCATGGAGTTATCAAAAACTTCAAAGAATTTGGCCCGGATGTGAGGTTGGCAACATCGTAATCCTGCCAAGAAGGCTGGCTCGAGCTTCGCAGTAAGCTCACTGCCAGAGAGGTTCTCATCCCTGCATTTGACCACAAAATTACACTAGTCAATCTGTTCAGAGTAATTAAGAGCAACAAAACAGTAATACAGGTACATCAACTAACGTCGCTTAAATATTATTTCAGCTCGAATCATACAGCACAGAGTGTG
The DNA here is from genome assembly GCF_037043375.1 of Chiloscyllium plagiosum. Lineage (NCBI taxonomy): Eukaryota > Metazoa > Chordata > Chondrichthyes > Orectolobiformes > Hemiscylliidae > Chiloscyllium > Chiloscyllium plagiosum. The sequence continues at coordinate 46,012,319 of NW_028270158.1, read as the reverse complement.
CCATTGGTCCATCATGCCTATACCAACTCATTTAGTTCTACCCCTTTGCTTTTACCCCTACAGACCAGTAAATATTTTTCTTTTAAATATTTGGGGCAAAGGAAAGGTTTCTACTCCCAAAGCATAGGAAGAACCAATTCAACATAATTGCACATAATTCTCTCAGAAAATAGCTGCTCTGCATTGGTATGTCATTATTTCATTTTAACGGATACTATGATCAAAATTATAAGTCAATCTCTACCTTGAAATATTTAATTGACCCTCAACATACACAACCCCTTTTTGGGTTTTTTTTTGGGATGTGGTGAGGTGGTATTGTGGAAGCTTTACATTTTCTCTATCCTGTATATGCAAACAAAAAGCTTCCCAATTCATTTTCTAACAGTTAGGTCTTCGTTTTAAGTTTTGTTTGTTAAGTTAGTGGATTCTCCCACAAGAAAAAATAGTGTCTCCAAATCACCATATTAAATCCTTTTCTTATTTTGGCATTTTCACTTTGATCTCCTTTCCAAATTCAAAGCCAAGTGTATGCAAACCCTACTCTTACTTCAACTCACTAAGCGCTGGTATTCTACTAAATCTATGCTATATCTTCTTCCAAGGTCAAAATATTATTCCAGAGTTCAGATGCTCCTTTGGGCGCAACCATTTGACATAAATAGAATGACAATATTATGTAATTATTGACTTGTTTAATTTTTATTAAGAAACTGGTCAAATTTTGACTGCACTACTGCGAAACAAATTCTTCCTCAATTAGAAGAGCAAACGGATAACCAGATGACTGAAAATGAAGCTGAGGGTAGTAGTTCAGCAGGACCACCATGCAGAAGTAACAGCAAAGCACTACCATAGGCCTGGTGGCAAGCTGCAAAGAGAAGTAGAGGCATATGGAATACAAACACAGAAATTGATTAAAAAAAAAGGGACAAATGAAGTGACTAAAGACAGAGCTCCAATTAAATCAGTAAAACAAAGGTGAGTACAGAACTGCCAAACCTCGAAGTAAAACAATTATAATCAGGGTGAGGGTGGAGAAGCTCTGGGGAGGTTAGTACAAATAAGGGTGAAGCAGAAGAGAGGGAGGCATTAAGGATAGCAGGGGCAGTAGGTGGAGTGTCAGCTGGATATGGTGCAGAGGGTGCTGTTCGGGCAAGGTTGAAGGTTATTGTGCAGAAGGGAGAGCATGCGAGTGCCTGGCCTGCCTTGGCAGGGTGAGAGGGTGGTTTGGTTAGCGTGCAAGAGCACCTGGCGGGGGAGCAGGGGCAGAGAAAGGGGAGAGAGTGCAAGTGTGAGTGCTTGGCAGATGTGGGAAGAAGGGGGGCGGGGGGGGGAGAGAAGAGAAGGTGCAGGGGTGGGAGTGGGAGTGGGAGAGAGAGAGACTGCGAGCGAGTGAGAGAGGGGGGCACGCACAAGAACGATTCAGTGCAAGAGTGCGAGAGAAGAGACCAAGGTAGTGGAGATGAGTAATTAATGAAGAAATCAAAAATGTGTAACGATGCCTAAGTTGGAAATTATCTGCATACTATTCTCGTTTCTGTGCCTTGAATCCTTCCTTTAATTAATTCTTTTGTTCCATTATTATCTACAACAAGATAAGGTATCTATTTATTCTTTGGACACATGGGATTTCAAAGAAGATTTCAAAGTCAAACCACTTTTAACAATGTTTCAGGTTATAAAATACATCCGAGAAGTATGGGAATATTTTAGTTAACGGATCCTCCTTCTGGACTCCATGTTAATCATAAAACAAAATGTAGCATAATACACCTACAAACATGCTGCAAGGCTGCACAATTGGAATAATGAATTAGCATTTATAATTTGAGGTTCCTTCTCATCAACATTCAGTATGAAAAATAAATTTACATTTCCTTCGCAGCCATATTTAGCCAAGAAAGTCATGTAAAAATTAGCTTCTGTATAGCGATACTTCACACAGGCATGCATTGTTAACTCTAAGTTTCATTAAAAATAGTTGCAAATTATTTTTGTGTTGAACATAAGTTAGAACACAGACAAAAACTAAGCAATATTGCATTTTCAAACAGAATATAAATTGCATTGGCCTCTCAAGAGCACAGTGCAAAGTCAGAAGCATGCAAATAAATGAAATGTAATTTTTGATTAATTACTACAATTACCTATAGACATAGTTAACGAGGTCCAAGAACTGGGCATTTAATTCAAGGTCATCTGGAAAGCGTTTTTCAATGTAAGTCATCATTTTAACCAGCAAAATGGACTTCTCTCTCAATGTAGGTGTCTGTGCAGAATATAGAAAATTATTCATTCCACCATTTTTTTGTTCTACTCCACATGCAAAGAACAAATTCACAATGTTTAGCTTTGAAAAATAGTGATAGCAATAAACATATCACTGGAAACAAACCAGAGATAGGCAGGGAGGTATGATAACATTAACCAGTGTCAAACGTAGTGACTTTAGTAACAGAGCAAGTCACCTCTGAAATAGGATTCCAATCTAGCATTGATTGTGAGCAAAATTTGCTGTTAGCTGGTTTCTTTTTTTAAAAACCAATCACATTCAGCACAAGCTGAAGGTCCGTGACAGCACAGTACTACACCGGAGATGGGAAATGGCAGGCATAGGCGTGTAATTTGAAAACAGAAATTGATAAGCATTCAACTCATAAGAAAATAATTGTTCACTGTTCTAAACCACTTAACCCAGAGGACAGAATTTAATAAACAGAGCACTGTATTAATGTGAACTGGAATGCTCTTATGACTTGATGTAAAATGCTCATATGACTCAGCAGTCAGGTGGATCAGAGAGCTCTTAGTAAACTGCATGACATACAAATGACATTAGTGCGCCATCAAGAGGCGGCTGCATATCACTTTAGTTTTGAACACAATGTGGCATAGCTCCAGTCTAGTCTGTCATAAGGCTGTGTTCAGCACCCATTTGACATAGTACCACTTGACCTAATCAATATCATCTTAAAGCAACCTCTTGCATCCTATTTAATGTAACAAGTAGTTAGGCAGGTGATTAAGTTAATTCAATTAATTAATTGATAGAGTAGTGTAGAAGGAGTTCTAAGGGTGAGCAGTTGATAAACTCTATTCACAAAGAATGACATTGGTTTCCATCTGACTGACTGATAAGCTGATATCTAAACAAGCATTGGCAGCAGATGATGGGTCATGTAAAGATGAAAATTGTTAAGTAAGGCTTTTTTCCAAACAGAAGATTAGAATTGGAATTGATTTGGAGAACAATAAATGAACTCAACTGAAAAGTGTCAGGATGAGATCCCACTGATGTTTTGAGTATGAAGTATAACTTTATGATCAATGGAAAAATGAATTGGACAGGTAGACAAGTTAAATCTTCAAAAGAAACAGCAAGCTACAGCCTCAACACTATCACTTCCCAAGTCCATATACTGTATCGATATAAATGAAGATACAAAGCAGCAAATGATTGGAGTCTACATTGACTATCAACAGATTTCTGAGAGAAATGTAAAAATTCCTTTAGGAATGAGTGACCGGAACACCTTCCCTTTCCTCCACCCCGCAAGCTGAAGAGAATAGCTCCACTTTCTTTTTTTGACTACCTGAATGCTGCGCATGCAGGGAAAAGGGAATTAATTAAAGTTAAGGTTTCACAGAAAATTCAGCAAGGTTTATGGACATTTTAAGAGTTAATTAAATTAAATTTTAGTAACTGAACATGGTATATTACAAAAGTGATGAGCAAAACACAAGTAGAAATGTCCACATAAGGTTATGGATAACGGGCAAAGTAATTTTAGAGTATGGGAACAAAACGATTAGTGTGCATTAATTGCCACTGATTGCACATTTAAATCTGAACAAGTCACAGCAACAGATGACACATCATGTACTTGGGGCGTGTGTGTATTGAACAATTGTAAGGACCAGATTGTGACAAGTGAAGAGCTGACCGAACATGAAAAAGGTTGTACGGAAATGCAGGACAAGGCTATTTGCCCCAAACAACAAGAACCAAAAGTTAACAAAACTGCAATCATGTCAGAAGGAGCTAATAACTGGAGGAATGTCACCATCAAGGAGAAAGCAGAGAAAGCCACCAGCAAATACAAAAATTGGTGAAACATGCATGTTTTGGGTCAGGAAGTAAAATTTCTGGACTGATAAATGGAGACCTAATATCACCAATTCTCTTCAAGATCTGCCTCTAACATATTTTGAGGCAATGCTTCCAGATCCAAACGATTCACTGTGTTAAAAACGCTTTTCCCCACAGCAAAAGCAGCAATGGGGACAATCACCTTAAAACAGGTTCTCAATGTTTCAACGGAACCAGTTTCTCTCTAATCTGTCCAAGGCCTTCATGATTTTGAGACTTCAATCTAATACTCTCTTCTCCAGGAAGAGCAGCCTCAGCTTCGCTACTCTACCTGGCTAAATTAAGTTTTTAATCCTTGAAACCATTCACATTAATCTTTTCTGCATCCCCTGTTATCTTCAACATTCTGAATACTAGCACACACTGTTCTAATTAGCTCCCTAACCACATTAAAAATTAACTCGTTAAAAACTGTTAAAACATTAAGTGCACAGATTTGACTAAATCACATTGCACTCCAAATTCTACAGCTTGACCATCTCAGAGACTGATTACTTCCACCTCCATTAAAAATTTCCAGTTTCCATCCTTACCAGCAGCACTACTTAAACTCTCAACCATTCTTTGTGATTTCTAAATATCAGTATCTCCAGCATCGTCCTTATTGGCCTCTCATTCTCCACTGATACTAACATTCAAAACAGCCTGTCAGAACCTCAACTGTATCAAATTCAAACACTCTTATCCTTGATGACTACCTGTATTCCAATGCAATGAAACTAAAATTTCCCTGCTTGACTCTCCTCTACCTCCATCTCATTAAACTTCCTCTAGTACAGGCCTTTTTATGCATTCTCCTCCCTTCCCTCACCTTTCAATGCTAACATGTCCCTCCCCAGCCCTTCTGCCTCTGCACCAATAAAAATAACTGTCTCAAAACCCATCTTCACAACTAAGCTTTCAACTCACTTCCTGGCTCTACGTGTCAGCTCAGTGTCTATTCCTTCACTTACTACTTTGCCAATAAAACCAATTAAGGGTTTTTATTAGCTTTAAAGGCATTATGAATGTCTGTTGTTATTTTGTTATCAAGAGTGATGCAGTAGTCAGAATGTGGAGCAGAATTAATTGGTTTCTTTCCTCCCCACTCCAGTCGGAAATTATTTCTGTCTTATAAAGCAAGTTTCACTATGTATACTTCTTAAAAAAAAAATCAAATTGCGGTGAATGTCAAAAGACAATGATTAGATCGCAATTGATGATTTAATATCAAATTTTATTCTTGTCCATTTAATTACTCATGCTAGGATAGAATCCATTTACACTATTAATGTACAAAATCTGTTGTAACAGTTCATTTGCAAAATGATAATTATCTTGCATTGATTTCCCATGTGCAGAGCAAGAAATCAGTGATGATTTATGCTTTGGTTAAGATCAACAGATGAGTAACAACAGAGTAACTTGGTCTATTGATACTCTGCACTTAGATTATTATGGCTTGTAAATTAGATGCACCACATAATGCTGAACTACATGACAAACGCAGTTATGACTGTTAGCCATGTTGAATTAGTAGCAGAAGCACTGGTTTCAGCTTTTCCAGCCTTAGGAATATTTCTTTTTTATTTTAATTGTTTCATTGGATGTGGGCATCGCTGGCACAGTCAACATTTGTTGCCCACCCTAATTGATCTTCAGAAGATGAACTACTTCCTCGAGCTACTGCAGTTCCTGGGCTTGTGGAGTGGTGGTGACAAATGGAGCTGGGACAGGTCAGGATGTGCGGCTTGGAGTGGATCTTGCAGCTGACAGTCATGAGCTTTTAAGGTTCAGTCAAGAGAATGCTGGAGAGTTACTGTAATGCATCTACTGCATTGGTAGTAAAAGGAATGAATGTTGAACTTATTAGATACAGTGCCAATGAAGAAAGCTGCTTGGCTCTCGGTAGTGTTGAAAATGTGTTGCTGGAAAAGCGCATCCAATCTTCAGGAATGAGGCTTATGCCCGAAACGTCGATACTCCTGTTCCATGGATGCTGCCTAACCTGCTGCACTTTTCAAGCAACACATTTTCAGCTCTGATCTCCAGCATCTGCAGCCCTCACTTTCTCCTCTTGGTAGTGTTAAGTTTTTTCAGTGTTGGTGCAGCTGCAAGTGGAGAGTATTTTATCACACTCCTGACTCATCCCTGCTGATAGGCAGGTATTGTGGAGTTTGGAGTTGAATTATTTGTTGCAGAATTCCTCACTTCTGATCTGTCTTGTACTCATAATATTTAAATGGCACATCCAGTTCAGTTTTCTGGTTGATGGTAAACCCAGACAATGTTAATAGTGGGGAATTCAGTGATGCTATTGCATGTCAAGAGGAGACAATTAGGCATTAGAGATGGAACACAGCCAGGATGGTGAATGAGATGTCTGGAGTCTCCCAATTATGACACAAACCTCCAGGTAATAATAAATGAAGGATGAGTCTGTCATTTTCTTTTCTGATAACGATAGTGGTCCATCCTGTTTAATTCTGTTAAACTTTGTTATGATTTAATACAACTGAATGGCTTACATTGTTGAGAGTTTGATGTGAAATGAATACCTGACTAAGCCAGAACGAGTGAACGAAATGGGCTTTTACAACAATTGACAATAATTTCATGGTTACCATTAAACTATGTTTTAATTTCAGTTTATTACTTGAATTCAAATTTGAAAGTCACAGTAGTAGGATTTGAACCCACATCCTGAGCATGACTCTGGGCCTCTGGATTATTACATTAGTACTACACCAGTCTCATTGCTTTCCAAACATCCAGGCCGGAAATTGAGCACATGTGGGAGGTAGAGGGGGCTACATTGGGCCCCACTGCAACAGTGATCAGGTGATAGGCATATTGGCTCACACACTGAGAAAATTCATTTATTCAAGGTGTCAGGACACCACAAGTATCCTTGAAGTCACCTGGTGTTAAAAAAGGGAGAAAACAGAAGCAAAATTGTAGGTTTTGCTTCAAGTGTCTGCTTAATTGCATACTGGTCTTCCTAAATGGGGATGCAAATGTTATTTGTTTTCTTAGGTGTTGAAATCACAGAAATATAAAATGTATATATGTTAAGATCTTTTTAACAGCAAGGTAGTGGTGATTAAAAACTGTTGTCAATTGTTGTAAAAGCCCATTTCGTTCACTCGTTCTGGCTTAGTCAGGTATTCATCTGACATCAAACTCTCAACAATGTGGTTCACAGTTAAATGGCCTTGTAAGCCTTTCAGTTGTATTAACTAGATTTTAACAGCTAGTTATCATTAACAATCATATTAAAGTTTTACATTATTCAAGGACAAAAATCAACAAATGTTACCTGGACAAAACTTTTAGTTGAATTTGGATTTATATCACATATTACACTTATTTTGCAGAGCTTCTGAAAATAAATTTTGCAAATCGCAAATGAAACTTTGGCACTCAATCACACCAATCTTGATTTTGATCAAGTGTTACCTATTTGTTGTTGAAGCATTCTCACCTGATTTACTGCCATTGGGGAATTATTCTTCACCCACTCCTCCACTATTTTCACCACAGCTCGCAGAATCTTGGCATCGGAGGATTTCTCAATGAGAGAGGTCAGGATGACTTGAATAAAATTCTTCCTCATCTCCATGCTCATTACAGCAAGACGTGTTTTCACAAGCTCCAGACTTAACATTATCAGTTCAACAGTGACTGAAACATAGTTGGTAAAACAATTCAGGAAAAAAGAACACTGCATAGTCCACATAATATAATGGTGAGACACAGCTAGAACTTTAAATTACAGAGCAAGACAATGGTTGGCATTTTTAGTATTTTACTCTTAACTTCAGAAATTTATCATTCCAGATATTATGCTTCACTGAACAAGAAGCCTGTACTTTCAAACAATTAGAGTTTCCTCCCACAGTCCAAAAATGTGCAGGTTAGGTGAATTGGCCGTGCTAAATTGCCCGTAGTGTTAGGTGAAGGGGTAAACGTAGGGGAATGGGTCTGGGTGAGTTGCGTTTCGGTGGGTCGATGTGGACTTGTTGGGCCGAAGGGCCTGTTTCCACATTGTAAGTAATCTAATCTAATTTAAAAAATTAAATGCAAACAAGAGTTCTGCATAGTGCACCATCTAGTGGCATGGCTAATGCCCAGGATCAAGGAAATCACAGAAACATGATGAGATTTATGGCACAGAAGCAGGGCATTCAGTCCATCATGTCCATGGTGGCATAAAAAAAAACCCAGCCTAATCCCCCTTTCACCCCCAACTGAGATTGAAGTATTAAAAAGAGTCATTAAATCAAAGCCTTTTCTCTTGCACTCACTAGGACAGGAATGCCAAGAGAACCAACATTAAAATGGAAACAATTTATCAAACCTGACAAAGAAGGTATTAATTGATTTATATGGTTGGCATTGAGACAATGTAGAAACTATTACCTGTCCCAGTTAATTGATTAACTCAAACCAGGCAAATCAACTGACTGATCAGGCCACTGACAGATGCAGCAAGGATTTGCTGTCTCTACTGGGCTTTCCTCAGTGAAAAAAAGATGTGGACATATTCCTTTTACCTCCAAGAACAGGGTCCCATGTGTGAACAAATGTAGTTTCTTGCATGCACAAGAATTCCACTGCAAATCCATGCCGAGGGTAACCTTAAACAAGTTTATAATATCATGAGGGGCATAGATAGCGTGACTAGCCACAGTTTGTTTCCTCAGGTAGGGGGTTCCAAAACTAGAGGGCATAGGTTTAAAGAGGGGAAAGATTTAAAAGGGACTTAAGGGGTAACTTTTTCAGACAGCACAAAAGTGGTGCATTTATGGAATGAGCTGCCAGAGGAAGTGGTGGAAGCTGATACAAATACAACATTTAAAAGGCATCTGGATGGGAGCCTGAGTAGGAAGGGGTTAGAGAGATATGGCCTCAGACCCTGGCAAATGGGATTAGATCAGTTTAAGATATCTGGTCAGTATGGTCGAACTGGACCGAAGAGTCTGCTTCTGTGTTTTTCAATTGCATGACTTTATGATAGATGTGATTCGGCCATCTGGCAACATTTACTAAATAATCTTGATTGTACCAAGAATTACAATGGAAACCATTTTAAGGTTTTTAGTTGGGTAAGAATGACTCAAGGTAGACCTGCCTATTTGAATCTAAATGGTAAACTAAAATAGTTATCAGTTATCTACTGTATCTCCATGCCAACCACAGCCCCAACCAGCTTCCTCTTCTCACTCTACATAAATTGTTGTTTCCTTACTAATTAGTTTTGTTATATTTCAGAACTATTGAGTGCAAGACAAAAAGCTTCAACATCAGGTCTCTTTAGCACTGTTTAAGTTCTGTACTACCATGCAATTATTTAAAATTAAGTAGTGTAAGTAACTTCTGCAAGAAATTGGCTGAAGGAGACCACAGCACTTTGGAGCAGTAAAACCAAGACATCCCAGAATCTCTCAAATGGGCTATTTTAAAAAAATCAAAGGTGGAAAACAATTCACAGTGAGATCCTACTTTAGAGGGATTTCACATGGACAAAAACTGCTGACATTAAATATTAATACAAGGTAACTTTTCATTTTCGTCAAGTTGGGATTATGTTTATAATTGCAACATAAAATAATGAAGCATAAAAGAAAATTAGCACTTTAAGTTAAAATCTTGATTCAACATTTTCATATTTTTGGCCAAGAGACACAGTTTAGCAGCTAATTATAATTTTCTTTGGAAGCACAAGGACATGTCAAATGAGGTATTATTCAAACATGCCAAGTCAATTACTGAAATTCCCCAATGGGATCATCATCCAGCAACTTCAGTGGGAATAGATTTTGTTTGCTTTGATCCACTCACGATTTGAGCCTCACATTAATACATTTCATTATGTTGCATTAACTATACACAATGAAAAAATTCTGAAATACTAACCATTATTTCCACTATTAACACAATGCAATTTCAAGCATCATGAAACTTTTGTGTTTAAAATTAAAACATTTCAAAATCTGAAGCCAATTTTTAAAACAATGAAAAAAATTATTGGAATTAAAACTGGTTAATAAGAATCTCATATTGCTACACAAATAAATTGAAGATGAATGAAAATTGCTACAATTAGTGGTGCCTTTAATGACCACAAAACATTTAAGCAATTAAGCATTTTTTTTCAAAGTCTAAGTCACTCTAGGTCGTAGTTGTAGGAAATAAAGCAGGCAATTCCCACAAAAGCAGTGTGATGATGACGACTAGATCTTTTATGTTAATGGGGAAAACACAGCGAGGACTCCAGAAAGAATTCAAAAGTAGTGCCATCAGATCTTATGTTCACTTGAGACTGCAAATGCAATTCTCATTCGCATCTGAAAGAGGGGACCCCCAACAGTGCAGCATTCCCTCAGAATTGCATAGACATGTCAACCCTGATTTCCAGTCTTAGGGTTGGGTCTTCAACCCACTAACTTCAGACTCAAAGATGACAGTGCCATCCACTAAGCCTTGGCTAACACTGTACTGAAAATCAGAGATCAACCAAGTCCCACTGCCTTCCCTTGGCTTGTGATATGACTAAATAATTGGTGGTTAAACATTTGTCATTTCCTAGTCCAGCTAAAACAGATGGGATAGTAGGCAGCCTCCATCTAATTGGCCTGAACCCAGTTCTGAGAAAACCCTCGTCACCCTGGGATTAAGATCATGGCCTCGATGAATCGTAGATGTTAGAGTCCACTAAAGTGGCTGAGAGTTTAGTGGAAACAGATTTTCATCCCAGCTGTCTGGGTTTGATATGAACTCTGGGTCACAAGGGCCAAAAATGAAAAAAAGACCATTTATCAAACTCCAGTTCCAAACTGTTAGGATTATCTGCGTAAGTCAAGGTGTGCTTGGCTTCAGGACAAAAGTGAAAAGCATGTAGCTTCATTAACCAACTTTACAAAAGCTATTAATTTTCTGTGATTCTAATTTACAATATCTAAAACAGAAATTATTGACAATGTCGCCTGTAGCCACTAAACATAATGAATGCCTAAACCTATCATCCACAAATTGCTTTGCAAATACAAGTAAAATGATTACATTGTGAGCTCTTGCTGTCCTTTCGCCCTGTGTAGACTCCAGGCGACACATAGTACTCATTTCGCGATCCTACTTGCTTCACACATTCTAACAAAATTACCCTTCTATTGCAATAATTAAGAATTTACATCATTCCTCTTGCACTTCCTTCTGACAGATTGCAGTTGTAGATCATTATTGTTTTCTGCTATACAGCAGCGCAAAAGAGCGCTATAATTTCTTCAGCCTCGTACCAAGAAAAATCTTCGTTTGTTGTTTGTTACAACCTTTATTGTCAGAAACAACTTACATTACCCCATGGTCAATCCTAGAATTTAAACATATTAGTAAGTCACAATAATTATTGCAGAATAAAGTCTACAGCAGTACTTTGGCATAAAATAATGTTACAACTTGCATCTTTTTCTCTCCTAATTTATATAGAGTCAGAGATGTACAGCATGGAAAGACCCTTCAGTCCAACTCGCCCATGCCGACCAGATATCCCAACCCAATCTAGTCCCACCTGCCAGCACCCGGCTCATATCCCTCCAAACCCTTCCTATTCGTATACCCATCCAAATGCCTTTTAAATGTTGCAATTGTACCAGCCTCCACCACATCCTCTGGCAGCTCATTCCATACACGCACCGCCCTCTGCGTGAAAAAGTTGCCCCATACGTCTCTTTTATACTTTGCCCCTCTCACCCTAAACCTATGCCCTCTAATTCTGGATTCCCCCACCCCAGGGAAAAGACTTTGTCTATCTACCCTAACCATGCCCCTAATAATTTTGTAAACCTCGATAAGGTCATCCCTCAGTCTCCGATGCTCCAGGGAAAACAGCCCCAACCTGTTCAGCCTCTCCCTATAGCTTAAATCCTCCAACCCTGGCAACATCCTTGTAAATCTTTTCTGAACCCTTTCAAGTTTCACAACATCTTTCCGATAGGAAGGAGACCAGAATTGCAGGCAATAGTGGCCTATCCAATGTCCTGTACAGCCGAAACATGACCTCCCAACTCCAACAAATGACAAGTCTGACAAATTTAAGGATGTAGCCTCATTAATCAACCTTACAAAAGCTATTAATTTTTTGTGATTCTAATTTATAATATTTAAAACAGAAATTATTGACAATATCAGATGTACCAAGCAGGATTGATAAAGAGCAAGCAGTAGATATAGCATATTTGGATTGCAAAAGACTTCTGATAAAGTAGTGCACATTAGGCTACTTAAGAAAACAGCCTGTGGCTTCGAAGGTAGTATATTGGTGTAGATAGAGGATTGCTAACTAATTGAAGACAGAGTTAGAAGAGGGGGCATTTTTCAAGATGGCAACTTAAAACCAGTGGAGTGCAACCAGGATCAGTGCTGGGACCACAATATGTATACATGACTTGGATGTAGGAAGTGAATGTCCTCAAGTTTGCAGATAACAAATATAGGTGGGAAGTAAAGTGGTGAGGATGACACAGAGTTTACAGAGGGATATAGACAGGTTAGGTGAATGGACAAAAACGTGGCAGGTGGAATGTAATGCTGGTAAATGTGAAGATATACATTTTGGTTGAGTCAGTTGGGCCGGCATTCTATTTAGAAAAATGAGAAGTGACGTTTTGATACGTACAGGACTCTAATGAGGTTTAACAGAGAGGGAAAGTCCAGGACCAGAAAGCATAATCTCAGACTAAAGACTTGCCCATTAAGGAATCACTTCGCCCAGAGGGTAATGAATTGGTACAATTCTTTACTGCAGAGAAGTGTAGAGGCTGTGTTTTAATGATATTCAAGGACGAGAAAGACGGGAAAGATTTTGCCTCAGCAAGAGAACCGTCACTGTCATTGGCAATCACTAATTAACAAGTATGACTTTCCACTGAGGAAATTCCATGTACAGGTCATGGCTTTCTGTGGGTCCTTGCATGGCTGATGAATCCAACTAAGAGTTGCATCTCCAGCCACCCACATTTGGCAGGTGTTTTCCGGAGGTGAAATTGGTCCTTGGTCTCGAGATCTCTGGTATTCCTTTCTCCAGTTCATCTTCTGTCAACAGGTATTCTCAAAGAACTGTGCCCCTTCATACAGGAGCTTCCTCCATGTTGGTTTCTCTGAATCAGGAACTCCCACATGTTGCATTTCTTGAGGGAAGCTTTCTATGAAACTCTTGCTTTGGAACCCTCTCATTTGAGTGCCTCCCTTGAGCGAAGATGATTTGCTTTAGCAGTCAAAACTCAGGCATCCTAAGCACATGGCAAGCCTGGAGGTCTTGGATGATCATAGTCTGGATACTGGTGCTATTAGCTGCTTCGAAGACACCAACAGTCGTATGCTTGTCCTTCCAGATGAAGCAAAGAATTCATCGCAAACAGCACCGATGGTATTTATCAAGGGCCTTGAAGTGGTGTTTATGTATTGGCCAAATTTCACAGCCAGAATCAAAGGTTATTGGTAAAAGACAGGAAAGTGAAGTTGAGGAATATCAAATCAGTCAGGATCTCACTGGATGGCAGAAAAGACTGGATGGGTTAAATAGCATACTCTTCACCCACATCTTATGGGCATCTTGAGCAATAGTTCAGGATGTGAAACTTAAGGCTATAAATATTGTTGAAAGTTTGGGGCTTGCTGCTTGTGAACTGAGGGCATTTTCTTTCAGAGATTTTGGAAAAGGAGGGGAAGAGGCATCTATATGATGTGCTTTGAAATGTGTACCATCAATCTATAGAAAATTAAATTTAGATTTGAAAGCATGTTGAAATTTTACTATCTTTATAACATGATAGACTGCCTCTGCAATAACAGCAATTTAATTAACATTTATGGCTGATCTATTACTGGAGTTTGCTTCAGGCACATTAATCCGCTAGCAAACATGTTTGAAACTCTTAAATTAAGTTCCATGTTCCAGAACTGATAAGGCAGCTTAAATGGTATTCATCTACCTTTCATCTCTGCCAAACATCAACTTCCCAATGGCAAACTTATGCCTGCAACACAAAACAAAATGATTCATTTCCTTCTTTCATACTCCCCTCCACCACCAAATTTCTTCTGCCTTGAAAGTCATTCCTTTCACAGTGCCACTTCATCCAAATGTTCATTCGCCATAAAATCAGCTGTGTGTTGGCACGTTTATTCAGCCAATATTATGGGAGCCATCACTACACTGGTGTTCAATTTTATCTTTGCCAAACATCCACACTATAGGCAATAGTAAAAGTCTCTGCCTTGGCCGTTTTATTAGCTGAATACGGCTAAGACGACAACAATAAGAGTCAAAATTGTTCAATGGTAGTGTTCGTCTCAAGTCAGAAGTTGTCAGTTGAAGTCCCACCACTCTTCCATGCCAATACTAAGGGCATGATGCAGTGGTGGAAGTGCCATCTTCCAGATGAGATATTAAACCTCAGGTGAGTGCACAATATCTCATGACGTAGCTTGCAAGAAAACAGGGGAGGGCCTGGCCAATATTTAAAACTGTCAACCCCCATTTTAAACCCCATTTTCCTAGTGCTGACCTTCGCATTCAGAGACCAGATTATTATAATCTTCCAGCTGAACAACCAATGGCAGTTCCTTCAGATATTGATCCTACTACCTCCCAACAACATCTTCATCACTTCTAAATATCTTTCAGACAAATTTGTGTCTTAAATCTAATCCCTTCTGGTTGATCACCACCCATCCAGTTCCCTGTCCACTTTCTATCCACGATCCATTTGCTGAAGTGCCCAAGACATTTCTGCAATGAGTGTTTAAGCAAAGTGAAAAGTGTTTTGAGAACTCATGAAGCAATTAAGACACTGCGTAGCTATAACTACAGAGACATCACCTTGACACTACAAGACCATAAGATCTAGGAGCAGAATTAGGCCATTTAGCCCATTGTGTCTGCCCCACTATTTAATCATGGCTGATACATTTTTCAACCTCATTCTCCTGCCTTCCCCCTGTAATCCTTGATTGCCCAACTAATCAAGAATCTATTTGTGTTAAATACATTGTTACCTGGCCTCCATAGCCTTCTGAGCAATGAATTCTACAGATTAACCACACTATGGCTGAAGAAATTCCTCTCCATCTCAGTTCTAAAAGGTCGTCCCTTCTCTCGGAGGCTGTGCCCTCAGGTCCCAGTGTCTCCTCCTCATGGAAACATCTTCGTCGTGCCAATTCTATTCAGGCCTCTGTATTCTGGAAGTTTCAATGAGATCCCATTCTCTCTCTCTCCTCCCTCCCTCCACTCCCCCCACACCCCCCCGCCCCCCAATTGAACATTTTCAAATCAGTCTTGGACAGTACGTTGATTTTATATAAAACCCATTGATATGTTTTCATTAGGTTTGTGAACAAAGTATACATTGTGAAGTTTGAAATATTTATATAATCAACTCCCTTTATTTTTCTGAAATCTTCATACTACAGAATAAAAATTGCATTGGCCTACAGAACAAATTGAACTGCTGGAAAAGGCAGTACACTTTACCTTGTCAGAAGATGAATCATATTCTCTCCTATTTATTGGAGCAGTACATTTCACTTTATTATAATAGCAGTACAATAAATTACTTTCAGACTCCCTTCCCAACCTCATCAGAAGAAACAAATATTAAAAGCAATGTCATTACCTGTACTGGTTTCAGATGGCCCTTGGGTTGTCTGTGGGTTCAGATGGTCTCTCACCATCTTCTGCAGAGATCGCATGAAGACAGAGATGAGCCGATCAATGTAGCTGGGGTTATTGCTGCAAGCAGACTTCAGGATCATCAGGGTGCCTGAAGTTCAAAAAGACAATGGTGTAAGATTAGAATCAAGAAAGTTATGCAAAACCTTTACGAAACACTGGTTATGTTTCAACTGCAGCAGTGTGTTCAATTCAGTTTTGTTGCCCAGGTCTTAAAAGGTATAAAAGAGACATAAGATGGTACCAAGAGGAGCAAACTTCAAACTGAAGTTGGAATCATTCTCCTTACAGCAGAAACAGTTAAGAGGAGATTTGATAGAGGCATTTTTTTTCTTTAAGAGTGGGTAGAGAGTTAGTTTTCACTAACTGAAAAGTTATTAACCAGATAACTGGTTTCAGATAACTGGCAAAAGAGCCATTGGGGAGATAAATTACATTTCTAAAAATTTATCAAGTTATGCCTGAAAAAAAAATGAGTGGAAGCAAATTTAATAAGAACTGAAAGAGCTGTGGAATCTATAAATCTGCTTCAAAAACAGAAGTTGCTGGAAAAGATCAGCAGGTCTGACAGCATCTGTGAACAGAAATCAAAGTTAACATCCAGCAACTTCTGTTTTTGAAGCAGGTTTAATGATAAGTTTCATAAAGAACTGGATAAGTACCAAAGGGAAAATCTGCAGAGCAGTGGGGAAAAGAGCAGAGCTGAGAGACTAATTGGGTAGCTCTCTCAAATAATTTCACACAATGAGTTATGCTGATCCAGAAAGTACTACCTTGAAAACACTGAATTTACTTGCATTCTAACTGTCAACAGGAAATTAGGTAAAGAGTATATGAGGAAAAATCTGCAGAGTTACACAAAGAACAGCAGCGGAAGACTAATTGGATAGCTCTTAGAAAGATGCTTGCACTACATTATTCTAGAAATCTTTTAGCAGTTATGCAAGCAATCTAAGCTTCTGCAACATGTACCAAAAATACAAACGATAAGTCTGCAGTTTCAATAAGAATCTATGTCACATCTTTTTGCTTTCCATTATTTTATACTAGAAGGTCTGCCCAATCTTCACAATAGATGCAATGCCCCATGAACTGACTTCTTAGGTGGTACAGTGGCTCAGTGGTTCGTGCAGCTTCCCCACAGCGCCAGGGACCCGGGTTCAGCCTCGGGGACTGTCAGTGTGGAGTTTGCACATTCGCCCCGTGTCTGCGTGGGCTTCCTCCGGGTGTTCTGGTTTCCTCCCACAATCCAAAGATGTGGTTAGGTGAATTGGCCATGCTAAATTGTCCATCGTGTTCAGGGGTATGCAAGTTAGGTGCATTAGTCAGGAGTAAATACAGGAAAATAGGATTGGGGAATGTGTCTGGTGGGTTACTC
Organism: Chiloscyllium plagiosum; assembly: GCF_037043375.1. Lineage (NCBI taxonomy): Eukaryota > Metazoa > Chordata > Chondrichthyes > Orectolobiformes > Hemiscylliidae > Chiloscyllium > Chiloscyllium plagiosum. The sequence goes on along the minus strand of NW_028270158.1, from coordinate 45,995,078 downwards.
TTCGGAAGGTCGGTATGGACTTGTTGGGCCGAAGAGCTTGTTTCCACACTGTAGGAATTCTAGTTCTTAACTATACAATACTTGATGGCTCATCTTGAATAACTCACTGATTTCTCATTAGGCTCAGAATTGAGCCAGAAGATCTCACAGAGCACTTCACCCAACTTTTAAATGTCTCAAAAACACTATAGTTATAGTTAGTTTCCAGATGACATCAAAATTGGAGGTGTAGTGGACAGTGAAGGAGGTTACCTAAGATTACAACCCAGACAGACCCTGTCACTATGTAACCCCCACCCTCGACAGACCCTGTCTCTGTGTAACTCTGTGACTGATGCCCTGGACTGGTCTACACTCGTTGCTAGTGCCCAGTGAGCTTTGCTGCAAATGGGCCAAGGGGCTGAGGAGTGGCAGATGGAGTTTAATTTAGATAAATGCGAAGTGCTGCATTTTCAGAAAGCAAATCAGAGCAGGACCTATACACTTAATACTAAGGTCCTAGGGAGTGCAGGTTCATAGCTCCTTGAAAGTAGAGTTGCAGGTAGATAGGATACTGAAGGTGACATTTTGTATACTTTCCTTTATTGGTCAGGAGTTTTTTTGGGGGGGTGGGGGAGAAAAAGGACATTGGTTAGGCCACTTTTGGAATATTGCGTGCAATTCTGGTCTCCTTCCTATCAGAAGGACGTTGTGAAGCTTGAAAGCGCTCAGAAAAGATTTACAAGGATGTTGACAGGATTGGAGGGCTTGAACTACAGGGAGAGGCCAAACAGACTGGGGCTGTTTTCCCTAGAGGGTCAGGGGCTGAGGAGTGATCTCATAGAGGTTTATAAAATCATGAGGGGCACGGGTAGGGTAAATAGAAAAAGTCTTTCCCCAGGGTGGGGGGTCCAGAACTAGAGGGTTTAGGTTGAGAAGGAAAAGATATAAAGAGGACCTAAGGAGCAACTTTTTCACACAGAGGATAGTGTGTGTATGGAATGAGCTGCCAGAAGTGGTGAAGACTGGTAAAATTGCAACATTTAAACGGCATCTGGATGGATATATGAATAGGAAGGGTTTAGAGGGATATGGGCCAAGTGCTGACAAACAGAACTAGATTAGGTTAGGATATCTGGTCGGCATTGATGAGTTGCATCGAAGGGTCTGTTTCTGTGCTGTACATCTCTATGACTATAAAACATCGCATGAATAAAGTGCTTTCAATTCACTGACTGCTCTCCTGGAGGCAGACAGCATTGAAATGAACAGTGAATCTTTAGTTTGGAGGAATATTGGCCAGGATACGAGAGAATTCCCTGTTGTTCTTACTAACACAAGAACAAGAGTAGAACATTCAACTCTTTAAGCCATTTATGGAGATTATAGCGGATCTGTGGCCTAACTCCATATTCCTGCTCTTGGTTCATATCCCTTCCTAAACTTGTTTAACAAAAAAATTTAAAAAGTAACAAATAATCTACCATCCCCTGCTGTTTGTAGCAGAGAGTTTCCAAACATCTTCCATCCTTTGCATCTAGAAGTGTTTCCTAACCTCTCTCCTGAATGCTCTTGACCCAGTTCTCAGACTATGTCCCTAGTTCTAGAATTCACAACCAGTCGAAATAGCTTACCTTTATCGACACTGTCTTTTCCTATTAATATACCTTGAAGACTTCTATCAGATCACCCTCTAAAGCTTCTAAATACGAGAAAACAGGCCTCTCTCATAACATAACAGGTGGACTGCAGTGGTTCAAGAAGGCAGTTCACCACTACCTTGTCAAAGGCAATTAGGAACAGGCAATAAATGCTGGTCAGCCAGTGATGCCCACGTCCAACAAATAAATTTAAAATCCGTAGAAGTCCAGTTCTTCACATAATGGGACAGGATTTCTAGCTCACCAGAAATGGATGGATTTGACTTAACCAACACTGCAAAGTCCAGGAATTGAATATTGTGATGTCTTTATTACTCTGCCTTCAGACAACGTGGTAGTACAGTGGTTATGATGCTCGACCAATATTCCAGAGGTCAGGTGCTCAAATACTGAATTTAACATGAGAAACAACTGGCCACTAAAGCATCTGATTAGCATAAAAACTCACATTGCGTAACAGTGATCTTCAGAGAAAGGAACCTGACACTCCAATACCCTCTCTCTCTGAACTCTACAAGACAGCTGTTTGACAGCACTTGATTGACTCACCACTTTCCCAGAGTGACTCAAGGTGCACAATTAATTTACCCTTGCCATATCCAGAGAACAAAAAGCTTCATAATACATTCTTGCTCTATTTTCTTTTCATCAATTGTACACAGTGTTAAACAAGCTTGATGCAAAGATGCACAATATAAATGTTTTAGACTCAGCAAGCCTTTTGTTTTAAAATATTCAAATGCTCTTGCCTCTCACAGAAGGTCCTAAATGCACTGTGAAACGATCAACCTCTAGGTTAAAATTGATCAGATGTTAACTCTAATAGGTCAGTGCATGTACCACAACTAGCATATGCTTAGGTCCAAATGTCTCTGACGTTTGGGCACACAGGCTGTGTTAAATGGTGTACTTGGGAGACTTGGATTTGACAAGCTCACAACGAGCAAATTGCCAATTCTTAAACTAAAATTACATCTGCCGGTACTGATCACCGAGTTGAGCAGTGAAGGACATTTGCCATTTAGAGGAGAATGCATTGTTACCAGTTATACAATTTCACAACTGCTTTACTGACAGAGCTAATTCAATGCCAGATTGTGAGGGCTCTACCAACTCATCAGTGCAACAGCAATATTTAAAAGTGATGGCTAGATGTATATTGAATAACTCACAAGCGTTTTGAGCTGATCAGGTACTGCTACATTTATAGTTTTATAACAGACAGTTTCAATCAAATCAAGCACCAAAACCTAGGTGAAAAGCTTTATATCTCGATAAATTGCGACATTTATGATTCCTTACTGGATAAACTGAAAATATAAAGTAATCCATTGGAACAACACAGGAAAAGAACCAAGAACTGAATGAGAGGTGAAAGAACTTTTCAAAAATGTGAATATTTGAGAAAAAGTTTAAAATCTTTAACTAAAGCAGCAGACTGGGACAATAGAAACTGTAACACTCGAAAAAGAATGACAAATGACCAGTGGAAGTTCGCCAAAAAACAAAAAAGGATCTGAATGTGTTCATTTAACAGATAATGGCTGAACAGCAATACAAGGTGATGGCAGTCTGGAGGAATATTCTCAGTTATGACACTGCTTCTTGCAGCTCTCCAGTGATTTACAGCTCTTATGGCATTAGAATACAATTACAATTTGGTCTAAGTTCACAATGAGGTCTTATTCCAATTGTATTAACAACATCTTAAAAGTATAATGTTTAGTACCGGACTATACACTGTCAGAAACAATTCTTCAAATATCCTTAAGCCTAAAGCAGTACAAAGCAAATGGAATTTTCCTGATAAATAGCAAATCTGACAGTATACATACTGAGATCGCCAATCCCCTTGAAACTTTGGTTAACAAAAAAAAGTTTTAAATTTAATAAGTCATCTACCATCAATTGTCATTTGTGGAAGGGATTTACAAACATCTGTTGTCCTGTGTTTCTGACAAGCTATTTATGTAGCTTGGACCATCAGTCATTTTGGATCTCCACAGTTTCTAACCTTTCACCATTTAGAAAATATTCTGATATATCTTTCTTGAATCCCAAGTCAATGACCTTACACTTTGCCACAATTTTGTCCATTCAGTTAATCTAGAAAGATCTGCTGGTAGTGTTACATTTCCAAAAGTTACAGTTTAAAAAAAACTGTACTCCTCCACTTGTGTAACATACTTAATTCTGTAGGAAAAACGCTCATTAAATGGGAAAGCAGAGCATGCACGGCTCTCAGAACCCTGTTGTGGCCACAGGTCTTGCATGCTGCTACTCCTTGTTGCAAAACCTTGAAGCTGCTAAGAATAGCAGAGGACTGGAACACGGCTAACAGAAAGCTCAATACACCGATTACAATGCACCCTAATATTTATAAAAGATTTCATGTTGGGAAAGGCCCCAAGGACACAGGAAATATCATCCGGAAAAGCCATAATGTTTCTCAAGCACACTGCACCATTCATTTTGATCATGGCTCTTCCATTAATTCAAATCAACTTTCCTACATGTTCCCTATATTGCTCAATTTCCTGAGAGATCAAAAATCTCTCTTTTCATTGTTGAGTACATTCAATGCTATGTTAATCACCAACTCATTCTCCCCCCCCCCACACACCAGTCTTAAATGATTAACTTCTTCTCCAACCTGGGAAAATAGGCTGTCAATCCTCGGCAGAAACTCTAATTTTTCAGTAAGATTGTATCTCACCTCCCCTCAACTCCAAAGACTGTAGGCTTAATTCCTTCAGCCGGTCATTCTAGTTGAATTGCTGAAAGTGACTTACCAAACAATTGATTTGGATTGGTATTTGCTGCTTTCTCATAATTTGTGAGGCCTTCATAAATCACTTTTCCCACTGCAGCATAAAGACACTCCAATTCCTCATATTTGGAAGCCACACTTGAAGTACCTGTTGAAAAGGGAAGTGCATAATATTGACAATAAAGTAGTATCAGATATTTTTTTTTAAACTGCACTTCTCCACTTGTGTAACCTACTTGGTTCTGTCGGAAACACACTCATTAGACGGGAAAGCAGAGTGTGCACAGCTCTCAGAACCTTGTTGTTGCCGCAGGTCATACATGCTGCTATTCCTCGTTGCAATGGCTTGAAGCTGCTAAGAATGGCAGAGGACTGGAGCACGGTTAACAGGAAGCTCAATACCTCTAATCCTGTACAGATATTCGCCATGTTGGCTTGATTGGGTTGCTCCTAAAATCAATAAAAAGTTGAGGTACAGATTTGAAAAGAGAACATTCAATATGCACATGGATCATTTTACTACCAATTATATTAAGAGTACAGAACTCAAGTCAGTCAATGTACCTTTTATTCACTGGACAAAAAGTTACCAGATTACTTTTTGTAAAGCTTTAATTTTTTTCTATCGACTAATTATCATCAGTGATCACACCCTTACCAGTATAAAATGGAATTAATAGGATAGAAAAGGTCAAAAAGACAAATGGTAATTTGTCCAGCCTTTGATGCTTGAAATGCTGTTATAATTGACAAGAGATTTTCTTTTATAGCAAACAGCAAGATAACTTGCTAAGTAAAGGACATGATTGGACTTCTTCAGAAATGCTAATTAAATTATCAAATAATTCTGCATATTGGCTCCCTTGTGCTTTCTAAACAGATTTCTCCTAAACTATTAGAAAAAGTTATGTAATGTACCTATCTGAATGTCAATTATATGGCATCCAATACCCAGCCAGATTAAAGCCTCTCTTATCTTGGTTAAGTGTGAGTACAGATTCTGCACTGTGTAACACACTTCTCAATTACTGCAATTATTCAAGCAGGACAACTTTGAATTTCAACTTGGGTTCAAGTTATTTTGAAAAATCGCTGTACATTGCTTTTAATTCACACTTCAATTCAGAAAGGCTGAATCAGAAGGGTAACTGCAGGATTATAAAATGTACAATAAATTCAGAGGTAGTATTATTATCCTGTTGGAATCTTGCAGTCCTTAGTAAAACATTAATATCCAACACCACACACAGTGATTTGAGACTTGTTCCACAGGAACAAACAGTATCTCACAACTGGATTAGCATCATGAGACAGGAAACACTACTTAAATTATAAACAAAAACACAAGTTGCTGGAAAAGCTCAACCGATCTGGCAGCATCTGTGAAGGGAAGTCAAAGTTAACATTTCAGATCTGGTGACCTTTCCTCAGAACAGATAGTAGCTAGGAATACATCAGTTTATTTGCAGAAGATTGGGTGGGTGGGAAGCAAGCAATAAACAATATGTTGGGATAGAGCCCAAAGAGAGACAGAAGAACAATTTGACAGACAAAGGATAACTGTCTGACTGGGAGGGTGAATAGCTATAAATGGAAACTGTTAGTGGTTAACAATAGATAATGTGTAATGGCAGACTATGTGATAACAAAGCCAGGTGTGTGTGGTAGGATATTAGAGCATGGGGGGTGGGTTCAGGCCCTAAAATTGTTGAACTTGATATCGAGTCTGGAGGGCTGCAGCTTTCCAAATGGAAAATGAGGCTTTGTTCTTCCAGCTCAGCTCAGCTTAAGTTGAAACACTGCAGCAAACCTGAGACAGAGATGCTGGCCAGGGAACAGGGTGATGTGTGAAAGTGGCAAGCAAGTCCAAATCCACATTTCTACCTATCACTGATAACTTTTCACCTTTTTTGAAAACCAACTCTACCTTAAAAACATTGAGACTTTGCTTCCACTGGCTTTTCAGAAAGAGAATTCTAAAAGCACACGACTCAGGAAAATAATCACATCTGTTTTAAATAGATGACCCCTGATTTTTAAGCAATACTGCCCAGTTCCAAAAGGAGGCATGGTTTCAACTTCTACACTGTCAAGACCCTCGGGATTTTCTGTTCCAATCAAGTCACCTCTTGAACATCTAAGAGGTGACTTTTCTCCTAAGACAACCTGCTCATTCCATGTATTAACAAAGTAAACTTCTCTGAACCGCTTTCAATCTTACATTCTTCCTGAAATAAAGTGAACAGTACTGTATACCGTACTCCAGATTCAATCTCATCAATTCCCTATATAACTGAAGCATAAACTCTACTTTTGCACTCAACTCTGTTCACAAGAAAGAACATTCTTGTAACATTCCCAATTACTTGCTGTATCATATACCAGCATTCTGCAATTCATGCACTAGGACACAGATGACTGCCTTTCAAAGCTCTGCAATCTCTCACGATTTACACATTCTTCTCGCCAAAATTGACAATTGCATATTTTACACTCAATTTACCAGATCTTTGCACATTCACTTAATCTATCTACCTCATTTTGTCACCTCCTTATTTTGTATTCACAACCCATTTGCCTACCATTGTGTGTCATTAGTTATATGGTTGCCAATTTTGCTTAGACATTTATGTTTTATTTATCTATCTTTTTCATTTATTCACAGGATGTGGGTGCCAGTAAATGGACAAGCATTTATTTCCCATCCTTAGTTGGAGCTTCTTTCTTAAACTGCTGCAGTCCATTTCCTGTCGGCAGAGCAACAATACCCTTAGGGAAGAGATTTCAGGATTCTGATCCAGTGACAGTGAAGAAAGTGACACTTTCCAAGTCAGGATGGTGAGTGGCTTGGAGGAGAATTTACAGATCAAAGCGTTACCAAGTATCTGCTGCTCTTGTACTGTTTGATGCAGTTTCTTTGGATTTGGACAGTACTGTCAAAAGAGCATTAGAATTTGTGCACTTGTATCTTGTAGATGGCACACACCACTGCTACAGAACATCAGTGGTGGGGTGAGTGAATGTTTGTGATGTGGTGCAAATCAAGAGAGCTGTGTCTTTTTGGTGTCAAGCTGCCTATTGTTGGAGCTGCACCCATCCAGGCAAGTGGAGAGTGTTTCATCACACGACTGACTGGAGTCTTATTGATGACGGATAGGTTTTGGGGAGTCAGGCGATCATTACTTGTTGTAAGATTCCTAGCCTCTGACCAGCCTAAATATATAAATAAATTAATATAAATTGTAAACAGTTAAGGGGCCAACACCAATCCTTGCAGCAAACGTTGAGAACACATATTTGCGGATTATGAGAATCGGGAAAGTAAACATTAGGACAATTTCTATGTTGCAAATGATTTACAAAGTAATTTTACTAAGTCTCTGTGTTCTGCATTGTTAGTTATCCAGGACGAAAAAGTGACAAGTTTGCTAACTGAATTTACATTTTTGGTGCAGGGCAAGAAGTAGCGAGTCTTAATTTCCACTGCATTCCTCTTGTCAGAGTCTTATTGATATATAGGGGAACCTCGATTATCTGAAGGAGGTCTTGAGGTCCCGATAGAAACATTACGTGAAAGAGCTGTTTCAATCCTGATCGTGTCTTTTGTTTACACTGATTAAAAACGATCTCTGCCGAGAACAATCCTGGACATAGGTGAGAGCCCAGGCACCATCTCCAAATGACTGATCTCCTGCCCTCTCTCCCTCTCCCCACACTTTCCCTGGAGTTCTACATAGGGGTGAACCCTAAATCCCCTTTCCCCAGATATTCTAACATTGTCTCATACAGGACAGAGGTGGAACTTGACAAAAAGCTGCAGTTAAAAAGTTGTGCGTGCGCTATTTGGAGACTTACCCCAGAAAGGTAGCAGCAGTCTTACGGTTGGGGGATGAGGCAGCTGTGGGGGGGGGGGGGGCACGGGCGGAGACGGACAGGGGACAATGTTGGACGATGTTGGGGGGGGCAGCAGTGTTGGACGGGACTGAGGTCGGGCATGGGTTGGGGGGGGAAAAGAGAGCGGTGTGCTGCAGTCTCCTGAACAGGGAGCAGACTTATTAGAAAACTCTTGAGCCCCAGAGGAAAGGCATTGAATTGATTAACCAAATAATCAATTATCCAAACGAAATAGTGCCCACCCATGTCGTTCAGACAATCAAGGTTCCTCTGTATTCTGCCAACCTTAAAAAGATGCATTTATACTCACTGCTTCAGATGAGCCAGATAATCTTCTCTCCACGCCATTGTGCTACTCCCTACATTATGAATTTTACTTTCATTAATCGTCTTTTCATTTCCCATTACCCATTCTCTAGGCTCACCTTCTACTGGATCAATGCACACTTTGTTAATCTGTTTTTTTTTAAACTATTTATAAAAAAAAACTCCTGTCAGCTTTTCTAGCTTTCTCTCATAGTCTAACTTTTCCCCCCTCATTAATTATTTTTGGCAATTCTTTGCTTTTTTTAAATAAAAACATTCTGTCCAGTCTTCTGACTTGCCTTCTGTCTTTGTATAATTAAATGTTTTCCTTTAAGTTCAATATTAAATTTAACATTTCTAGTTAACCATGGGATGGTGAATCCAACATTTGGATTTTTATTGTATTGGTTGGAATGAATCTGCTGTCTGTATTCTGAAATGTTCACTTAAATGTCTGCCACTGCATCTCTATTGACCTACCCTTGAACCTAATTTGCCAATTCACTTTAGTCAACTCTATTTTTATGCACTCATAATAGCCTTTTAGTTTAAGAAATAGATTTGGACCTACTCTCTCACTCAAAGTGAAAGTAAAATTTAATCATATTATGGTCCCTGCTATCGAGTTCATGCTGAGATAATTACTTAATTCTATCTTGTTGCACAAAACTAGGTCTAGCATAGCCTACCCTTTGGATGGCTCCAGGCCATGCTGGTCTAAGAAACAATCCTGAAAACATTCTATTAATTTGCCTAGACTACTTCTGTACATCTGACTTTTCCAGTCAATATTAAAATCTCCCACAATTATTGCTGGACCTTTCTGACAAACTCCCATTATTTCTTCCTTCATGTCCCACCCCTACCACGTGGTTAACTGTTAGGGGGCTTGCACAGCACTTCCAGAAATAATATTTTGTCTTTATCATTTCTAATCACTATTCAAATTGGTTTTCTGCATGTGGGTCATTCCTTACCATTGTGCTATCATTAACTAACAAAGCCACCCCTCCATCCTTCCCTAACCTTCTGCCTTTCACAAATATTCTGATCCCTTGAACATTCAGGTGACAAACCATGTCACCCAGCAGCCACATGTCTAAAATGTCTGACAGATCATTATTATTTATTTCTAAGGCATTGCTCTGTTCAGTTGTTTAATTTCAAATGCTACTTGCATTCAGATAGTCTTTGGTTTTATCCTTTTATTGCTTTTGTATCTCTCACATGATCTCTTGATTTACTCTTCAATTTGTACTATTCTTTCCTGACACTTTGTTGATTATTTTTCACATTAATACATTTCTCTTTTGCCTTTTCTCTACTTTTTGATTTGTCACATACTTCTAATCTCATCCCCTAACGTTTCAGTTTAAAATCTTTTCCATCTCTCTAGTTCCGCAGCTCACAGTTTGGTTCAGGTGGAGACGGTCCCATCGCTACAGATTCAACTTGCCCCATTGCTGCTGCCAATGCTCTAAGAACCAGATCCCATTTCACCCACACCAGTCTTTGAAACAAGTATTCATCTCTCTAACCTGATTTGCTCTATGCCAGTTAACACATGGCTCTGTAATAACGCTGATTTTGGTCTTTGATATTCTGCTCTTAATTTGTTGACTAGTTCCTCACATTGACTTCTTTGCTTTTCCTGCCTATGTCATTGCTGTCCTTGCTCACCAGTCACTGAAATCAAGCACACATGTGCAGCAAACCGTAAAGAAGGCAATCTGTATGTTGGCCTTCATAGCAAGGGAATTCAAGTATAGGAACAAAGATTTACTCCTGCAATTATACAGGGAATTGGTGAAGCATCTGGAATACTGTGCGCAGGTTTGGTCTCCTTATCTGAAGAATCTTCTTGTTATCGAGGAAACACAGCAAAGGTTTCACAACTTGATTCCTGTAATGGCAGGACTGACGCACGAGGAGAGATTGAATCAGTTAGAATTATATTCACTGGAGTTTCAAAGAATGAGGTGGGGGGGGCGGGGTCTCATAGACACCTAACAAGACTAGATAGCTTGGATGCAGGAAGCATGTTCCCAGTGGTGGCGAGTCAAGAACCAGCGGCATAGTTTAAGGATAACGTATAAACATTTTGGGACTGAGGGGAAGAAAAATCTCTTCATCCACAGAGTGGTGAGTCTGTGCAATTCACTACCACAAAGTAGTTAGGACCAAAACATGATGTTTTAAAGGAAGTGGTAGACATAGCTCCTATAACAATAAGGATCAAGGGATATTGGGAGAAGGTGTGATTAGGGCATTGAGATTGCTGAACACCTATGGTCTGTGTCAAACATGACGACTGGATCCTTCTGCTCCCACTTCAACTTCCTTTCTAGCCCCAAGCAGATGACCTGAACTCCGGCATTGGCAGACAGAGTAATCCGCACACACCCTCTTTGAAAATGCAGTGTAGTTTTTTCCACTTCTTTCTCTGAAGCTCTGGAATATTTTTCTTCAGATGCTTATCCAATCCCCTTTTGAAAGCCACAATTGAATTTGCCTCCACCAGTTTTCAGGCAGTGCATTTCAGATCATAAATAGAATGCTGTGCTAAGAATATTCTTATGCTACCACTGCTCCTTGTCAATCTTTGATATCTGTATCCTCTGGTTCTCAACAATAATCGATTAGCCTAGTTTGCTCTCTTAGTCCATCAAAACTACTCCAACAGCAGTATTTGGAGAGGATTTCATGCTGGTTGGCATCAACTCAACAAAAGAAAAAGTAAACCAAAATAAATCAATAGAAAGCTGAGCACTTAATAAATGGATAACCCTCCATTTTCTGGCATTTTGAAGCTGTTGACAAAAAGAGCCTCTGATATGTCATGACTTGGCATTTTAAAAATGCAAAGAAACACATTAGCTGACACAAATTTGAAGTTTTTTTTAAGAAAACAATTTCCACATATTAGTGCTTGAAACTAAAGACACAATATTTCCAAAGAAAACTTGAGGGAAATAAATTACAGGGATAAAAGTAAAGGAATGGGCCCAACTGGATTTCCAAAAAGATAAGTCATGGACATGGTAGACAAAGTTGCCCTTTTGTGCTGTAATGCCTATATGTCTATAACCAGAACAAACACTGCAACATTCAGTGAAGTTAATCCCACAATCAAGGTACAAATCAAGTGAAGCAGTGTTATTTCAGTTCAAATCACACAATTCAATTACAGAATCATGAAATTCATCATCAACAGATACAACATCCTCACAGGTCAAGAAGAAAGATAAAATCATAAACAAGGGCCACACTGTGCTAAAGAATGCATTGCAATATGTTCCAAGGCAGTTTGACACCTGAAGCAGAACTGATGTTAATAAATCATAATCTTTCCCACTACAGTTTATATCACCTCAGCCCCACAGATTTTGCTGCCATATACAAACCTGCAGAATAGACTTGGCTCTGTGTGGAGGGGAAAAATAAGTCGCTCCACCACATCCCAAACAAAACATTCACCAAATCCTTTCATATGCCTGTTCATTTTTTTAAAAACAGTCTAAGTGAAAAATCAGGAATAAAAAGGATCATTTGTTACATTAACACTCACACCACACAACCAAAATTATTCTGAATAATTAAATATTTGGGCTTGTTATCTTGTTTCTAAAATCTCAAGTCTGAACAAAGTTTTTTCTCATTACCTGCTTTAACCTTACTTTTCTGTTATTTTCATCTCTTTCATGTCCTTCTAACTTGAACTTTGACTAACAAGTGGGTTTATTTGTAATACTTAATATGCTTATAAGCATCAGCAATTTTCCTTTCAATAATTTGCTACAAAATTTAAGTTCCCTCTGCATTAGAGACATGCTTGCATCAGCCTCACGCTTTCCTGACGGTCCACTCTCATTGTCATGAGGAGTCAAAGCTGGAGATTTATTTGCACATATGCATTCTATCAGTTATCTGTTAAAATGGAACATGGAACTAATGAGGCTGAAAGGTACATAAGCTTGCAAGTACATAATAAAGCGCTTTTAATATGGTAACTATTTGAGGAGAAAAAAAAAACATACCACCGTCATCAGCAACTTGTCAAACCACTGCAGTTTCAACTCAGCTTTTGGCCACATATCAGGACGAAGAGCCATCTTCAGAAGACTAACACAGCGCCTCGACAACATTTCGCCTGGTGAACCCGCTGTGTTTGAGGAATCATTCACCTGGGATTCAATTGTCACATATAACTACACAGGCTGTAAGTAGTAACTGTCGCGAATATAAATTTTTGTTTCATTACTGCAGCACATGCGAGTTCCATCATATATCGAAAAAAAAACAGGATGATGAAAGATTTACAATTTCTTCATTGCTAAGATTAATCCAAAGTTCTAACATATATGAGAGAATGGATAAGCATTGAAAAGCAATGATCAACTCAAATATTAATAATAGGAAATATGCTTAAAAATACATTGAAAATTGGAAGCAAAATAAAAAGTTGTAAATACTCGTGATGACTAACTATTTTCATTTTTACCCGAGAGTTGCAATAGAGATTTCTATGGCTTCAAATCCACTCTTGGGATTTGTACGTATAAATGGAACACAATACAGGGATGAATAACATTTTCCAGATACATGTTAAGCCAAGACATCATGGATCTGTGCCAGGAGGTGTTGAAGGTCTTGTGATTCCATCCACAGAATAACAAAAGTCTCTCAAAAGATCTGATTTTTCAGAACAGTGTTTTGGTTAACTTTCTGCCCTTAACCTACAACAGTCAAACTGATCTAGGTCATCCTGTTGTGTTCAAAATCACTGCCACATTTTCCACAAAAAATGGTAACTGCAAATATTTATTCTAATTTACTTGCTTTGAGTTCTGTCTGAAAAATGTGAAACATTGCATATGTGTTATTTTTGTTGCTATATCAAGAGCCCCACCTGCCTCCTATCTTAAATCTTCAGAAGGGTCTTGCCCCAGAAATATTAGCAATCAGCTTTAGCAGATGATGATAGAGACATGATGGCAGAAAGAGAATACTTTGCAAGACAACCACATTCTTTCAGCAACGAAACAGAAATTTTGGAAAAGATCAGCAATTCTTTGGCTTTTACAATATTTTAATAGCTCAGTGTCAACTCTAAATGGGGTCGTTTTCTAGCTTTGCAAGATAATCCTCACCAAACGTTTCTGGGTAAAGTTTAAAGGGAAGATGGAACGGAGCAGAGGGTCTGGATTGTTTACAATGCTCAGCTCTACATCATGTTTCATTTCATTTCTTCTAATAATTTTTAGGACTTTCATATGGTTTGTTTTTAAACAAGCCCCATCAACAGGTAGCATAAAAGCAAGCAATAATCAGGAGAAAAATAATTTTAGTCATACATTTTGTTGCGGCCAACACATCAGCAGGATATCAGGGACAGGTACAGAAAATGCTAAGTCTTATGACAAACTCAGTTTGGGAAAATTATAACTTCATTGATACAAACCTAGCTCAAATAGAATACAATCTAACTTATCAAATGGAGAGCTTCTCATCTTCCTCACATCAAAACGAACAGTCTGTTAATGAGAATCTTCCAGCAGAGCTAGTGTGAACCAAAAGTAGCTTTGAATTCTCTGGCCATGGTGAGATGGTTACTACTGTGCAGATTGAACAAACCACTGCACTCTTGCTGGTCAGGGTAACATCATGTCAAAATTCTGGGTACAAGGTTCACAGAGAAATACTTAAACATGCCTCTTCCATATGGATGATGTCAATTATCATACAGAAGTTGTTCTGCCACAATATTAAATCTTGAAATGTAACCTCAGCTTTACCTCCATTCTAGAGCTCAAATAGTACCACAGCTCAAACAACCAGCACGTCAGGTGGGTACTAGTACAACTGAAGCTGCCTCAATTGCATAATGTTCAAAAATGCATAATGTACAAAAAGTGGAGGGATTTGGATGTCCTTATGCATGAATACTAAAAACGTAGCATCCACTTTCAGCATATGGACCATTATTTCAAAAGGGATTGGAGAATAAAAATAGAGGCACAGGCCAGACTACACAGAATACAGCAAACAGTTACAGTTCCCTTATCTAAGGAAAGGTATAATGGCATTGGAAGGAGTCCTGAAAAGATTCAGGAGGTTGATTCCGGGTATTGAGGGATTTTATTACGGAGAGACCTTGAATAGATTGAGGTCTTATTCTTCTAAACCCCATTGAGTACAAGAGATGTTATTGAAACAAAAAATATTCTAAGTGGCATTTGTCAGGGTAAATGTGGACAGGTTGTTTCCCCTTGTGGGAGAATCTAAGACCAAAGAACAATCTCCGAGGAAGGGGTCGCCATTTAAGACACAGCTGAGAAATTTCATCCATCAGAAGTTAACGAATCTGTGGAACTCTTTAGCACAGAAGACGGAGGAGGCAGGACTGTTATACCTTCAAGTATATTCAAAGCTGGGGTAGAGAGATTTTTAAACATAAGGAATTAAGAATCATGGGATAAGGCAGGAAAGTGAATTTGATAGGCCAAATGGTCTATTTCTGCCCTTACATCTTAAGATCTTGTTTCTAACAATAACCAGAAGTAGACAGCTGGATGTATTTTCTTGTAGAGTACCATTCTGAGGAATTTGTCATTAAAACCAGGCAATGCAAAAGTTACAGTATGATCACAAAATAATTGCCCCCATTTCTAAAGAGGGATTAATAAAGAAAGCTTCACATTTACGGACATCTTTCCCCATGACTCTCACAAATATGACATATACAATTAATAACTTTGAAGTGTGATGCCTGCTATCATTTTGCTCTCAACATTATCTCTCAAACAGATTAGCATGAATGAGCAGTTAATGTTTTTCTTACCCCTTTGCTTTCCGACTGAAGGGAAATGATCAAGAAAAAGCTCTGCTGCTCTAATAGCCCCAAGTCTTCCCTAAATCACAGCCATAGCTAGACAGGACTGCAGCTTAATGTATTATTTAAAAGAGATACCTCTAACAGTGCATTGAAAGTGTCTGCTTAGGATTTAAGCCCACAATAAAGAAAGTCTTTCATGATCTTGGAATAGACTGAAATGTTTTAAGGGCAATAAAGTACTTGGAAATGTAATCCACTCTTGTAATGTTGGGAATCAACAGGGAATTTACAAAAAACAGGCTCCCACAAATTCAAAAAAAAAAATGATTTAATGACATTAACTGGTAAATAAAGACTAGTCTGAACACTGTGATGAACTCCCTCATCCATCTTTGAAAGAGCGCAAGGAATCTTTTATGGCCAACTGAGGGCAAATAGACTTTCATTTAATGTTTAATCTGAAAGACCGCATCTCCAAAAGGCAAGCATTCCATCAGTATTGCACTTGAGTTTCAACCGAGATCATGTGCTCAGGTCTGTATCAGAACTTCATGGAATTATGACATACACTGGGAGGCAAGGATGCTATTAATCAATTAACAATTTTATAATATTAAAGGGCAGAGGGTAGTGAAAGGAAAAGACTTACATAAAGTTCTATCACAGCTAAATTCTTGTAGCAAATATTTCAAATGTTCAATTCAAACCACATAAAATTAACATTCTGCAGTTATTCTCGCAAATGACAAATTAGTGTGATCATTACCTGACAAGCTATTCTGATGAGGAAATTCACTACGGTATCAGTGTGCTGCTTATCAATAGGTTTCGAAAGCAGATGATCAGTCCCTGTTAAGGACTGGCTGCGTCCAAACACCTGTTGGTTTAAAAATATTTAAAGTGAGGTTACTTTGCAACAAAATTGCAGATGAACTTTTCTGAACAAATTGATCTGACACCAGTCTGATTCAAAATTGAATTAGTATGTCACAATTTTTCAGAAAGTTCAATTTATTGCACATGGTAAGTTCAATTTACCGTGGGCGGCACAGTGGTTAACACTGCTGCCTCACAGTGCCAGAGACCTGGGTTCAATTCCCGCATCAGGGAACTATCTGTGTGGAGTTTGCACATTCTCCCCATGTCTATGTGGATTTCCTCCAGGTGCTCCGGTTTCCTCCCAGTCTAAAAATGTGCAGGTTAGGTGAATTGGCCATGCTAAATTGCGGAGAAAGTGAGGTCTGCAGATGCTGGAGATCAGAGATGGAAACGTGTTGCTGGAAAAGTGCAGCAGGTCAGGCAGCATCTAGGGAACAGGAGAATCGACGTTTCGGGCATTAGCCCTTCTTCAGGAATGAGGACAGTTTGTCCAGCAGGCTAAGATAAAAGATAGGGAGGAGGGACTTGGGGGAGGGGCGTCGGAAATGTGATAGGTGGAAAGAGGTCAAGGTGAGGGTGATAGGTCAGACTGGGGTGGGGGCGGAGAGGTCGGGAAGAAGATTGCAGGTTAGGAAGGCGGTGCTGAATTTGATGGATTTGACTGAGACAGGCTGGGGGGAGGGGAAATGAGAAAACTGGTGAAATCCGAGTTCATCCCTTGTGGTTGGAGGGTTCCTAGCCGGAAGATGAGGCGTTCTTCCTCCAACCGTCGTTTTGCTGTGGTCTGACGATGGAGGAGTCCAAAGACCTGCATATCCTTGGTGGAGTGGGAGGGGGAATTGAAATGTTGAGCTACAGGGTGGTTGGGTTGGTTGGTCCGGGTGTCCCAGAGGTGTTCTCTGAAACGCTCCGCAAGTAGGCGGCCTGTCTCCCCAATATGGAGGAGGCCACATCGGGTGCAGAGGATGCAATAGATGATATGTGTGGAGGTACAGGTGAATCTGTGGCGGATATGGAAGTTTCCTTTGGGGCCTTGGAGGGAGGTGAGGGGGGAGGTATGGGCGCAAGTCTTGCACCTCCTGCGGTTGCAGGGGAAGGTGCCGGGAGTGGAGGTTGGGTTGGTGGGGGGTGTGGATCTGACAAGGGAATCACGGAGGGAGTCGTCTTTACGGAATGCTGACAGGGGAGGAGAGGGAAATATATGCTAAATTGCCCATAGTGTTTGGTGTAGGGGTATGGGTGAATACCTCTTCGGAAGGTCGGTGTGTGGACTTGTTTGGCCGAATGGGCCTGTTTCCATACGGAGTAATCTAATCTAATTTCCTGGGTGCATTAATATAAATCAAGTTAACATGAGCTGGACCAGCCTCCAAAATTGTTTTTGCTCCAAGAGAACTGGTTTTAACAATTTGATAATTTTCTAAGCCAACACATATTCTAATACTTCAGAAGGGAGGAAGTAGAGTTTTGATTACATCAATACAAAGAATCCTTTTCTGGTATAAAGCACTATTTGACCTCTATATGAGCAGATAGATTTGGCTTTGGAAGATTACAAATTTACTGATGATGCAAAACACTTGCGGTCCTCTAAATAATCGGAGATCATTTTGGTATGAGAAGTGAAGAGTCAGTTCATTTTCCACATTATAAAAGTTAGTCTTAGACATTCCCCGAATGTTGATATAAAAAAAAACTATAAGCAGAATATTAAGCTATTGTTCAGCTGGCAAGGAACAGTTTTGTAGTTATGTGAATGCATTTCTGATTTCAACACTTTTTTTTTTAAAACTGAGCGCTTTCAACTGAGCCAAGGCTTAAACTCCACTTTGCAAAAATGAAAGGAAGAGAAAAAGACAACTAGCTGAGAGTTCCCAATAAATGTTCTGAAGAAAATATCAGACCTGAAACATTGTTTCTCTCTCCACAGATGCTGCTATACTTGCTGGGTATTTGCAACATTGTGTTCAATTTTTAACAGACTCTAAAATATTAAGTATGTAATTGACAAAAAAAAAGCATTAGCCACAATTAAGATAAACAGTCAGATTCCCAAAGATTTAACCTCTATGTACACCTTCTGCAATTATACCATTACATCATATGAAAAATAAATGCACTTTCTGACTGAAAGTGAAATAAAGTAGCATCACAAAGAATTAAATGCAGTAAACTGTATAAATATGCAGAGAACAGTGTGCTGTTCATGACTAAATCAAGGTAAATTCCTGAATTTTTGACCATTCCAGTTTTGCCATCTCAGCACTTTTCCTTCCTTAGAGAAGTATATTAGAATAAAACAATAAGTACAGAAATTGGCACAGCTTAGATCAGAAGAGCGTGTCCTACAGAAAAACGACGTATTCAATGACTTTAGCAAATTACTTTAATAAGAGAGGAATATTGAATTCATTCTATTGGACGAGTCATGCTTTCTGAAAGCAACACAAGATGAAGTGAGACCAGTTTGGCTAAATACCAATTATGTCAATGCATAAACTGCTAAATAGTAATATGTAGGTTGTCATCACTTTTAGTTCAAATATCTGAAAACATGACAGATTGACTACAGAAACAGTTCACAATTACACACTGCATTCAAGGTAAACGAATTAGTTATCTGCTTTCAAATGCAGAAATTGATTAAGTTATTTTACATTACATAAACCACAACATTCTAATCAAGTCAAGTATTTGTGTTGCAAAGTTACAAACAATCTTTAATTTATTGTTGAGAGCGCTCATTTATAGTAACATTATCACTTTAATTGGAAATACATTTTTCAACTATATTTAATTGCTAGCTAAAAGACACGAAATGGACTTTAATACAATTTGTACTAGAGTGCAAATGCTATAGTGCCAGAATTAATTTAGCTGCATCCAAAACTTTACCCGCACAACTGCATCAATGGAGTGATCAAAGCATCAACTACACAGCCCAAGTTACCGATCCCAACACATTTCCTCGCAAAGAAAAAATTGCATTACTGTTCTTGAACGTGAACCAGATATTGTCCTCTATCTTTGGACTGTACTCACAGTTCCAGCATTTGTTCTGAAGCGTTTCACATCCTGAGCAGAATCCACTGATAAACCTCGTCTGACGTTGCCATTGGTCGCACTGGTTCCCTCACCACCGCCATTTGCGTCAGGATCTGAATCTGGCTACATTTTTTAAAACAGCATGGCAGGGAGCAGGGGTGAGGAATTGAACAGAATGGTAAAATATTCAGTATTCATTTGGCAATATCTAAAAATCAATACATCGTATTTCATAGTCATCTTATGAAAACAAAACCTCAAAAAACAGATATCAGTTGTAAAACTCATTTCAGCAATCTGGATGTACACAATAAAAGGAGTTTTGTTTTCTTCTTTTAGTTCTCCTGTGGTCAGAGTTGAGGAGTTAATTATTGGCATATAGTCTTTAAGGTACTGAAATACCCTATATACAGAAGAACTTCGATTATCCGGCATTCGATTATCCTAACAAGATCACAAAGTCCCGATGCCTGGCTAA
The DNA here is from genome assembly GCF_037043375.1 of Chiloscyllium plagiosum. NCBI lineage: Eukaryota > Metazoa > Chordata > Chondrichthyes > Orectolobiformes > Hemiscylliidae > Chiloscyllium > Chiloscyllium plagiosum. The sequence continues at coordinate 45,975,231 of NW_028270158.1, read as the reverse complement.
ACTATGTTATCCTGCACTTCAAATAACCGAAGGAAATAGTCCCCCACCCACGTCCCTCGGATAATCGAGGTTCCTCTGTATACAGCACCAACCTTCCTTTTGTGTACAATGCACCCTCAGATTCAACATTTCTCGTCATTGTGTGACTGGATGCCAAGCTTACACACACCCGCTTCTTTTTATGTATCGGCTGTCTGACTATAGGACAACTGTCTTTTGAAGTACAAATATAGCACCTCTTCTAAACTCCTAACATGTTGAAGTAATTATGTATCTTTGAATCGCAGCCCCTGTTATGGGAATCATGGCACCCAATTTGAATGCAGCACAATTCCATAAATAGTTATGTGCTATATAAATAGATAATTGGTCAGCTGAGGGATAAATATTGGTCAGGACACCTGTAAGCTCTCACAAATGCCTTGAGATCTTTTACGTTCACATATCACAATAGACAAAGCTGCAGCTTAAAGTCGCATCTGAAATACAGCACCTGCAACAATGAAGTGCTTTCTCAGTCTGCATTGGTGGGTCAGCCTAAAGTTGATGCTTGGAAGTGGAACTTAAACCCTCGAACTTCTGACTCAAGAGGTGAATGCATCAAATATTGAAGTAATGATGGGACCTTCCTCAATTACACCAAAAGATGTTTTGGATTATAAACAATACTCTCCTCCCTAGGATTATTAACTGCCCCTTCAAATCATAGCACTAAAGTAAGTTATGATTTCATTCTTGTGAAATTAAACCTTTGAGGTAACTAAACTGCTACTGGATGAGAATTGAATCAAAAACGAAACAAAGTTATACATCCAGTAAACAAATTTAGGTTTCAGCCCAAAGTGGAGGCTTCCAACACAAGAAATAATTTTGGTAGGAATAAGATAAAGAAACATTGCTGAAAAAAAATTATCCTATTCTGTAACTGAGCACACAAAGCTAATTGTAATTTCAATCGATGCAAGTAGTTTCTTTCATCAATAAGGAATAACATGCACTGATTTGATGTCCAAAAAACACAGCTTTGAACATCCAAAAACATTTAACTGCACATTATTAAAACTGATAACCTATTTATCCTCAGATGAATAACAAATTCAACAAGTAATCCTTTGAAATGTTAACAACTCTGATATTGATACATGTTTAGAAAAAACACAGCACTGCATTCCTGGAATCGAGCCTCAAGACTCAGGTGTATACAAAATGGTATCCCTCTTAAAATAATGAAACATGACTTTTAACCTGAATCAAGGTTATGCTAAAAATGAACTTGAAATGAAATCTTGAACAATGGAAAAATGCCCAATTGTCAAGCTTTTAAATGGAGGATAAATTGATATTCTGCATATTACTTTACCTGCTGGTCCTTGATTCTCTGCAGCTCCCATTTAATGACAACTTCAGCCAGATCAACAGCTAACTTCCTCTGTTCAATGGTGACACTTGGCGTGAAACCTAGTCGCTGCATGGCACTAACCATGTGTTGCACAAGATGATGTCGCACTGGGAAGTACACCTAAGCAGAAACATTATTCCCAATTGCATTACAGAATACTCACAATGTGTCCTTTCTTAATGTCTAATTCTCACTATACAAGAAGGAAGGCTTCTAAAATCTCCTCCTATAAACTGTGTACTTATGATACATCTTTGCTGGGCAAGTGTAAATTGGTACCGTTCAGGGACCACACATTTCCAGTAAATATTATGCATATCTGACTTTTTTTTTCCCTTCTGGTCCAAGACAACTCCTCTTTTATACTAAGAATATTGGACAACTCAGACTGGAATAGAACCAGGAATCAAACTGATAGGTTTAAATGAGGACTTAAACCATGGAAGTGAAATGTGAGAAAGTTCATTCCAAATGTAAAACTTGCTTATGGAACCCAGTCAAATGCATTTGTCCGATCACAAAGGGATTTTTGCTCTCTATTGTTCTGCTGAAGATTCTGCATTTCTTGTAATGTTACAAAGTGATTGTGCAAGATGAGATGCCATCTGCAAAATAAGTGGTTACTACTACAAAAAGACCACAAACTACCTACACCTTTCAAGTGGATGTTAGGAAGGAATCCATAATATTTCCTGTGATGCAGCATGTTTCTGCAAAGCTGCCTTTACTGTGGTTTACTGGCCTCTCCTTTGAATTTGGAGGTTTACTTCTGCTGTCTATTTATACTACTCTCTTCAAAAAGATAATGATAACTGTATAAGACAAATGGGGAATTTAAAGGCTGGGGGCACATTTTTAAGGTGAGAGGAGAGATTTTAAAAGAAAAAGGGGCATTTTTTTTTAAAAACAGAGGATGGCTCATGTCTGGAATGAACTTCCTGAGGAAGTGGTGGATGTGGGCACAATTACCTATGTGTAAGTACATGAAGAGGAAAGGTTTGGAGGGATATGGGTCAAACGTAGGCAGGTGGGACGAGTCTAGTTTGGGATTATGTTTGGCATCGACAGGTCAGACTGAAGAGTCCATTCACATGCCATATGACTGGGGGTTACACCCAAAATATTGACTTCTCAAACTTCTGATGCTGCCTGACTTGCTGTGTTCTTCCAGCCTCCTGCTTGTCCACTTTGGATTTGAGCATCTGCAGTTGTTTTGTCTCTATGACAGCCAGCAGAATTGACACAAACGAATAATCTTAATGCTAGGGGACAGTGAAATCATTGGCGATAAAAGGCCAAGTTCTTAGCTTTCTATTCTCCTGGCATTGCATGACAATGGAGTTATTGACTAATCACAGTAATCAACCTTTATCAATTTCAGTCTATACAATGCATACAAACAAACAAGTAGTGGAACCATCCCATCCGAAAATGTTGCCCTCCCAAGCATGTTACAATTACCATGGCACAAATTTTTAATACCCTTTCCTTTGTTGAGGTATTAGCTAATAGATAGAAACTCAGCTTATTCTTGTAACAACTTACCCTAAAATGTTGAACAATGAGATGCAAAATGTGAACCAGCTGAGGCACTGTATGCCCTTCTTCCACAATGATTTTTCTTGTCCAGTGAGTCAGCATTTGATGTCCATCTTCCATGCGAGCTGGGACAGCAGGAGTCAAAATGGCCATCGCTTGCCTGACTACCAATCGAGCTTCCATAGCATGAGCTTTAAGCAAACTGAGGAAAACCTGTGAAAATATAATTGAGAAATGCCTGACCTTGAAACAATGTTACACCCTAAATTCTTAAAATTACGTACACTGCTCATTCACCAATCACACCTGAGCTCAATGCCTTGCATCGATTCCTAATCTGAGAATTCAACAATTTTAAAATTCTTACCCTCATTTTCAAATTCCTTCATTGCTTTACCAATCCTATGTAACTTTCTTTATCACTACAAATTTCCTGGAACAATGCATTGCTCCAATTCTGTATTGCAAATCCAAATTTCAATTCTCAAGCTCTATAATTCCCTGTCTACACTTTGCTGTCTCTCTACGTCTCCATCACAATGCTACCAAGAATGTACATCCTCAAAAAGCTTGGTCACCTGCCCTTCTACGTTCTTGATATGGTTGATCCTGGAGGGACATGATGCACATCTATTTGGAAAGGCAAGGAGTGATTAGGGATAGTCAACATAGCTTTGTGTGAGGGAAATCATGTCTCACAAACTTGATTGAGTTTTTTGAAGAAGTAACAAAGAGGATTGATATGGGCAGAGCAGTAGACGTGATCTATATGGATTTCAGTAAGGCATTCGACAAGGGTCCCCATGGGAGACTAGTTAGAAAGGTTAGATCTCATGGAATACTAGTCATTTGGATACAGAACTGGCTGAAAGTAGAAGACAGAGGGTGGTGGTGAAGGGTTGTTTTTCAGACTAGTGGAATGCCACAAGGATCGGTGCTAGGTCCAGTACTTTTCATCATTTACATAAATGATTTGGATGCGAGCATAAGAGGTATAGTTAGTAAGTTTGCAGATGCCATCAAAATTGGAGGTGTAGTGGACAGTGAAGGTTACCTCAGAGTACAATGGGATCTTGACCACACGGGCTAATGGGCTGAGGAGAGCCAAATGGAGTTTCATTCAGATAAATGTGAGGCACTGCATTTTGGGAAAGCAAATCTTAGCAGAATTTGTATAATTAATGGGAAGGTCCTGGGGAGTATTGCTGAACAAAGAGACCTTGGAGTGCAGGTTCATAGCTCCTTGAAAGTGGAGTCACAGGTAAATAGGATAGTGAAGGTAGCGTTTGGTATGCTTTCCTTTATTGTTCAGAGTATTGACTGCAGGAGTTGGGAAGTCATGTTGTGGCTTTACAGGACATTGGTTAGGCCACTTTTGGGATATCGTGTGCAATTCTGCTCTCCTTCCTATCGGAAGTATGTTGTGAAATTTGAAAGGGTTCAGAAAAAAATTTATGGATGCTGTCAGGTGGGGTGACCTTTTACAGGTTTATAAAATCATTAGGGGCATGGATTGGATATATAGAACATAGAACATAACAGCGCAGTACAGGCCCTTCGGCCCTCAATGTTGCGCCGACCTGTCATACTAATCTGAAGCCCATCCTACCTACACTATTCCATGTATGTCCATATGCCTGTCCAAAAATGCACTTAAAGTTGGCGAATCTACTATCGTTGCAGGCAAAGTATTCTATACCCTTACTACTCCGAGTAAAGAAACTACCTCTGACATCTGTCTTATACCTATCGCCCCTCACTTTAAAAGTTGTGCCCCCTCGTGTGTGCTGTTCCCATACTTGGAAAAAGGCTCTCCCTGTCCAGCCTATCTAACCCTCTGATTATCTTGTATGTCTCTATTAAGTAGGAGAAAGTGAGGACTGCAGATGCTGGAGATCAAAGCTGAAAAATGTGTTGCTGGAAAAGCGCAGCAGGTCAGGCAGCTTCCAAGGAGCAGGAGAATCGACGTTTTGGGCATAAGCCCTTCTTCAGGGATGAGGAAGGTGTGCCAAGCAGGCTAAGATAAAAGGTAGGGAGGAGGGACTTGGGGGAGGGGTGTTGGGAATGCGATGGGTGGAAGGAGGTTAAAGTGAGGGTGATAGGCCGGAGAGGGGCTGGGGGCGGAGAGGTTGGGAAGATGATTGAGATAAGGGGGGGGGGGGGGGGGGGGGGAGGGGAAATGAGGAAGCTGGAGAAATCTGCATTCATCCCTTGTGGGTGGAGGGTTCCTAGGCGGAAGATGAGGCGCTCTTCCTCCAGGCGTCGTGTTGCCATGGTCTGGCGATGGAGGAGGCCAAGGACCTGCATGTCCTTGGTGGAGTGGGAGGGGGAGTTAAAGTGTTCAGCCACGGGGCGGTTGGGTTGGTTGGTGCGGGTGTCCCAGAGGTGTTCCCTGAAACGTTCCACAAGTAGGCGGCCTGTCTCCCCAATGTAGAGGAGGCCACTTCGGGTGCAGCGGATGCAGTAAATGATGTGTGTGGAGGTGCAGGTGAATTTGTGACAGATATGGAAGGATCCCTTGGGGCCTTGGAGGGAAGTGAGGGGGGAGGTGTGGGCACAAGTTTTGCATTTCTTGCAGCTGCAGGGGAAGGTGCCGGGAGTGGAGGTTGGGTTGGTGGGTGTGTGGACCTGACGAGGGAGTCGTGGAGGGAGTGGTCTTTCCAGAGCTGATAGGGGAGGGGAGGGAAATATATCCTTGGTGGTGGGGTCTGTTTGGAGGTGGCTATTAAGTCACCTCTCAACCTTCTCTCTAACGAGAACAGCCTCAAGGCCCTCAGCCTTTCCTCATAAGACATTCCTTCCATACCAGGCAACATCCTAGTAAATCTCCTCTGCACCCTTTCCAAAACTTCCACATCCTTTTTATAATGCAGTGACCAGAACTGTACATAATACTCCAAGCGTGGCCGTAGCAGAGCTTTGTAAGCTGCAGCATAACCTCCTGATTCCGGAACTCAATCCCTCTATTAATATAGGCCAAAACACTGTATGCCTTCTTAACAACCCCGGTCAATCTGGGTGGCAACTTTCAGGGATCTGTGTACATGGACACCGAGATCTCTCTGCTAATCTGCACTCCCAAGAATCTTACCATTAGCCCAGTACTTTGCATTCCGATTACTCCGTCTAAAGTGTATCACCTCACACTTGTCCACATTAAACTCCATTTGCCACATCTCTGCCCAGCTCTGCATCCTATGTCTCTCTGCAACCTACTACATCCTTCGTCACTATCCATAACTCCACCAACCTTAGTGTTGTCCTCAAATTTACTAACCCACCCTTCTAAGCCCTCATCCAGGTCATTTATAAAAATGACGAACAGCAGTGGACCCAACACTGACCCTTGCGGTAGGCTGCTAGTAACTGGATACCAAGATGAACATGGTCCATCAACTACAACCCTCTGTTTTCTTTCAGCAAGCCAGTTACTGATCCAAACTGCTATGTCTCCCACAATCCCATTCCTCCGCATTTTGTATAATAGCCTACTGTGGGGAACCTTATCGAACACCTTGCTGAAATCCATATACACCACATCAACCGGTTTACTCTCATCTACCTGTTTGGTCACTTTGTCAAAAAAGTCAATAAGATTCATTAGGCACGACCTACCCTTCACAAAACTGTGCTGACTGTCCCTGATCAGATTATTCTTTTCTAGATGGTTATAAATCCTATAACCTTTTCCAACACTTTACCAACAACTGAAGTGAGACTCACTGGTCTGTAATTACCAGGGTTGTCTCTACTACCCTTTTTGAACAAGGGAACCACATTTGCTATCCTCCAGTCCTCAGGCACTATTCCTGTAGACAACGATGATTTGAAGATCAATGCCAGAGGCTCGGCAATCTCTTCCCTTGCTTCCCAGAGGATCCTAGGATAGATCCTCTCCGGCCCAGGGGACTTGTCTATTTTCTCACACTGCAGTATTTCTAATAGCTTTTCCTTGTGAACCTCAATCTCTTCTAGTCTAGATGCAAGTATCTCTGTATCTTCCTCACCAACATTTTCATTTTCTATAGTGAACACTGTCAAAAAATATTTATTTAGTGCTTCGAATAGGCAAAGTCCTAGGGGTGGGTGGAGTTCAGAATTGGAGGGCGTAGGTTTAGGGTGAGAGGGGAAAGATATAAGAGACCTACAGGGCAACTTTTTCACACACAGGGTGGTACATGTATGGAATGCGCTGCCAGAGGAAGTGATGGAAGCTAGTACAATTGCAACATTTAAAAGGCATCTGGATGGGTATACGAATAAGAAGGATTTGGAGGGATATGGGCCGGGTGCTGGCAGGAGGGATTAGATTGGATTGGGATATCTGGTCGGCATGGACGAGCATATGACTCTAAATGAAATTGCCTTGATTAAAACAAACAAATTTAATGTTCACTGTGAAAAAAAAACAAATGCAGTTCCAGTTACAGTAAATGTTGGCCAGCAGACAACACCCTCAACCACTGAATAAATAACTAAAAAAAATTCAAAAACATAGGCATTACTATGGGATTGCTAGACTTAAGCAAGATTATAATGTTGCTGAATTTGTGTTTAATGTCCAATAAGTGTAAAATATCTCGTTTGTCCCAAGTTTTGCAGTAATGAACATAGAAGGGAAAGTTAGTAAGTTTGCAGATGACACCAAACTTGGAGGTGTAGTGGACAGCAAAGAAGGTTACCTCAGAATACAACAGAATCTTATCAGATGGACCAATGGGCTGAAGAGTGGCAGCTGAAGTTTAATTTAGATAAATGTGAGGTGCTGCATTTTGGGAAAGCAAATCTTAGCAGACTTATACACTTAATGGGAAGGTACGAGGGAGTGCAGATTTACTTGAAAGTAGAGTGGCAGGGAGATTGGATAATAAAGAAAGCGTTTGGTATGGTTTCCTTTACTGGTCACAGTATTGAGTACAGGAGTTGGGAGGTCATGTTGCGACTGTATAGGACATTGGTTAGGCCACTTTTAGAAACTGCGTGCAATTCTGGTCTCCTTCCTATCGGAAAGATGTTGTGAAACTTGAAAGGGTTCAGAAAAGATTTACAAGGACGTTGCCAGGGTTGGAGGATTTGAGCTATAAGGAGAGGCTGAATAGGCTGGGGCTGTTTTCCCTGGAGTGTCGGAAGCTGAGGGGTGACCTTATAGAGGTTTATAAAATCATGAGGGGCATGGATAGGGTAAATAGATAAAGTCTTTTCCTGGGGTGGGGGAGTCCAGAACTAGAGGGCATTGGTTTAGGGTGAAAGGAGAAAGATATAAAAGGGACCTAAGGGGCAACATTTTCATGCAGAGGGTGACACGTGTATGGAATCAGCTGCCAAGGAAGTAGTGGAGGCCGATACAATTGCAACATTTAAAAGGCATCTGGATGGGTATGTGAATAGGAAGAGTTTGGAAGGATAAGGGCCAAGTGCTGGCAAATGGGACGAGATTAGGTTAGGATATCTGGTCAGCATGGACGAGTTGGACTGAAGGGTCTGTTTCCGTGCTGTACACCTCTATGACTCTAATTGCCTGGAAGTATAGAAATATATCTGCACAACAACTTGATAAGACAGTAAAATAGCAGTTGCATTGGCTAGGCCGAAAAAAAACTTTGTTGCTCAATACCAAACAGTAAAACTTGTAAACATAGACACATTGGTGCATGGATCAACTGATGCTGTTTGTATAAGTCTTTATTTACAAAATGGTTAAAAAGTAGAATCGCAGGGAGACAGGATAGTGAAGACAGCGATGGTATGCTTTCCTTTATTGGTCAGAGTATTAAGCACAGGAGTTGGGAGGTCATGTTGCGGCTGTACAGGACAGTGACTAGGCCACTTTTGAAATACTTCGTGCAATTCTGGTCTCCCTCCTATAGGAAGGATGTTGTGAAACGTGAAAAGGTTCAGAAAAGATTTACAAGGACGTTGCCAGGGTTGCAGGATTTGAGCTATATGGAGAGACTGAATAGTTAATTCAATAAACTGTAAACAAAAAAACGTCTCCAGTCATCATTCACTTTTCACACAAACCACTCCATGCCTGGGTTCGTGCCATTCAAGCATACAATTCCAAAGGTGGGTGGATAGCTACTCTGTCAAAACATTGACTGTGTTAGGAGTTAACAAAGTATTTCATAAAAAGCCAATGAGAATTTTGATGGGTGGTTTTGGGGGGGGGGGGGGGGGGGGAGCGGTTAGACTGCAAAAAATAAACAAGCTGATAATTTTTGTGACTGATTCAGTGAAAGTAAACTTGCAATAAAAATGATTCAGTACAATGAAAGCCACACATAATTTGCACTTTGCACATGCCCATGGTTTCAGAGTGCCTTTTGACAATTTTACCATGCATATTATTGGTCTCTCTGCTCAACTATCTATTTACACAGGAATCACTGTTGGTAGATGTGATCAACATTTTCTCAATTAAAATCTGATATTCGGTCACATCTACCATTTAAAGCTACATGAAATTACATGGCGAACAATATGAAGCTTACCTGCAAGACTATCTTTTTATGAATTGCAAATTTGGCTATGATATGTGCCAGAAGTAAGTGACCACTGTATTTGCAGGCTGGATCCACACAGGTCTTGGAAAGCAAGCAAGGCCACGCAAACGTCATCAGGCGTCTCAGTTTGCTGTTCCGATTTTTATTATTGTCGTGGATGTGGTGGGGTGCGTGCTCAACGAGAAGAGTTGCAAATTGCAGTAAGTAAATCCTTAAAGCATCTAACATTTCAGCATGCTTCTCTGGATCCAGTACCTGCGAAAAAAAAATCCATAACTATTTAAATAGATAAAGGATTAATAAAAGTTAATAAATTAATGAGTACTGGCCAAAGAACAAAGTGGTGATGAGAAGAACAGTATTTATAAAAACAAAAATTAAATCATGATTTTTTTTAAAACCAGGGGTGTTAAAATCTAGGTTGCATTGTCTGCAAAGATAGTGAAAACAGATTTAATAGCAGCTTTCAATTGGGTACTGTGAATATTCTTGACAAGAAAAATTTGAAGGGTAATGATTAAAGAGCAGATGAGACGGATGGACTGGGTAAGTTTCTAAAGATGACAGCATTGGAAAAACAAGCCGAATGGCCTCCGCCTATGCAGTATGATTCTACAATATTAACTGCACTTGAATTGAAAAAGATACTGGCTCTTAGGAAATGCTTCTGGAAACCACCACAATTTTCTTCTTCTTCACAACATCAGTAGTCACAATTACATAAATTGTGTAAATTCACAGAAAATAAATTATATAAAAGCCATGAGCATCTTGAATCCTCTCAAGATACTCAAGGTGCAGAGATCATTGCTGGAAACGCCTCAAATTGTGGAAAAGTCTGAATTATTAATATTTACCATCTAAAATCTCTTCTGTTAAAAGCAGAAATGATTTATGAGTTGCCACAGGTGGACTACATTTTAAGATACAGTGAAGAATAATCACACTTTCAAACTGATGAATAATTTATTGGAATTAAGCAGTTTACTGCACTATCACAGCAAAGAGCAAAGGCATGAAGTGTAACAAAAGATTCCTTGGCTCATATTTACAAATAAGAAACCTGCATCAATATCCAAACCATTAGCATTACCTTTGTAATGAAAACACTTGTGATGCTATCAGGATTATCTCCCTCAGGATTTGGAGGCCCTAAAAGTTGCTCCCCTTCACCTTTGTCAAAGCTGTATTGGAAAGCGGGGATCAAGATGTGCTGCAGAGCCTAAAAAAGGACATACCAGCAAAATCAAATAGCATATAATATTCCTTTTCTCGTACACATTTGAATGCCACAAAATCAGCAATATCATTCAGTAAGAAGCCAGTCAACCCATTACACCTAAGCTCATCTTTTCAAAGATGTCATATAAAATAGTATATTTTAAAGTTTAGTCATTTCTTTTAGTTCTGAAGATCAAATACTTGTAATAACATAAATATCAAAATATTGTTTAAAAATCTTGATGCAAGTTGAAATGAATACAAGTGCTTTGTGCGGAGATATATCTGACATACAATTGTACAAGAGAAGCACATCAGAACACAGAACCCAAGGTCAGTTGTGCACTGATCACCGATCCTTCAACGATTCATCTGGCTGAGTAAATGCCACCAACTGTACAAAGCATAATCTTGAGCTGATATATTTTTGCAGATATGCGCAGGCAAAGTCAAAAAGGTAATGGATGGCATGCAGCAAAATACAACTAGTAAATATTCAGTCGGGTTTATCATCTTCTTAATTTGTGAATTTTTGTTTAATTGCATCTCTAAATGAGAACTCAGTCATTCTATTTAATTGAAGTACTTCGGCTGAAATTCCTTTGTTGCTTTAGTCATGCAGATAGTTAAAAGTCAAAACATTTCAATGATTAAAACATAAAATATTTGATATTTAAATCCATTCATTCATCATTAACAATCACCACAGAAATACATTAAATTCACAAGTACATTAATCCAAAAATACATTGTTACATTTTCCCATTACAGTTACATTATAATGGTTAATCAATCTGGAGAATGATAGGTCTAACAGCAGCAATATAAATACAAAACGCTGGCTTAGGGGCTTTGAAATGAACAGGTCGAGGAACAAATTAATTACAATACTTGACCACATGAAATAAATCATAATTTTAATTATAATTTTGAAGTTATTACTGATCTGATGAGCAACAAAAACATTGTACATCCTCAGAAAATGAATTTGCTATAAAAATGTCAAGAATTTGCCTCCAATCTGAAAGAATTTAATGAGAGAAATCTAAGCCCTTGAGATGTCAAGGCTAAGAACAACAGGTGAACAGGCTTTCAATTTTTTTTTCCAAAAAAAGTGTTGCGACCTGGAATGTACTGCCTGTAATTGAATAGTAACTTGCAAACAAATTGAATAAATACTTGAAAGGAGAAAAATTACAAAAGAGTGAAGGAATGCAAATAATTGGCCAAAACTTTAAAAGGGTTGGTACAAAGAACATGGACTGAATTGCACCCTTCTCTGCTGTAAGATTCTAAGATTCAGTTCAGTGGAGTTTGTTTTATATTGACATTTTCCAGGAGTTAAACATTTACATGCTCAGAAATAAACAATTCAGACGTTTCTGAACATGGCTGAAGAAGTTCAAAGTGCCAACTAGCTTATTTTTACAATACAGTACACTCACCTTGGCTTTAAGCTCATCTCCAAAGTTTGGATCATAAAATTCCACAAATCTGTTAAACAGGACACGCTTCTGTGCCACACTGTAATTCTTTGGGATCTCTTCTTCCATATACTCCTTCAGGAAGGTCATATTGCTCAGAAAACGCCCAGTAAATGCTCGAAGCAGTTGAAACAGCAGCTCAATCTCTGCATAATTCCGCCTGGAGGGAAGTCAATTTTCATAACAGATCAGTCATTTCTAAGATAGATTAAAACAGAACTTCAACAGTACATGCTCCAATCAATTTACTATGGACGTAGCTGCAACCTCAAAACAAATCCCAAAGACAGTGAAGCAACACTGAAGTGCACTAACTTTTCTATAATTCAAAATTATTAAATACTATTTGAGAATGATGAGCCTTGGTAGAGAAAATAAGCATAAATTGTTTCCACTGTATGGAAGGTCAAGGACAAAGACTGAAGTCATTTGGCAAAGGATCCATAACTTTCAAGAGAACTGGATAAATCTTAAATAGAATAACTCGTAAGACAATGAGGAACAGGAGCAAGGAGTAGCATTGATGAGGTAAGAGCAAGCACAGCCAAGGCTGACAAATCAGCCTGCTGCTGTACTGTATGATTCTGCGATTAATCCATTATTATAGATTCCAACAAAGTTGCACATATGGAAATAAGTATGCATATTATGGTAAAAAGAATCCAAAAGTAATGAAATTTTAGGTGTTTAATTGAAAAATGCTTGAAAGCTTAGCTACGTTTCTTAAACATCAGGTATAGATTTAGGTTTACAAAGATCTTAGTCATGGAGTGCTATTTCAAGTCCAAGAGCTTTCCAAGTGTATGGAAATATGCAATGGAAAAAGCCCTTCACATCACCCATTTTAAGAAATAAATTATGCTAGTCTCTTTTGTTTTCAAGAGAAAACATTGCATACTTGCAATAATTCAACAGGCAAAATGCGAGAAGCTTTGGTTCCTTCCAGTGAGTGGCTACCATGCTTTCCTTCCGATGGCGCTCCTGGAAAGCGTCACTCACCCAGACCCGTCGTAAGTGGCTCACTAGCTGAGGTTGCCCAGATAACCAGTTCCCATCATTCTTCACTATGATACTGATAATCTGTTAAATAAAATAAAAATTGGTGAAGCACAAAGTAGCTGAACGCAACTACAAATAAAAAGCTTGCAGTCTGGGAAACAGAGGAGACGGTAAATACCTTCATTTTCTTAATGTTGCTCTCACCAACCCCTGCCATACTATACCACAGAAAATGTAATGTCTCCTAGGAAAGGAGATTTCTTTCCTCATTTAGGAAAATATGTTAACTTCGTAGAAAGATGCACTTTAAAAGACATACAGACCAAGAAAGTCTGGTTACAACTTTGCAGATTTTTTTAAAAGGCTAAGGAAGTCGAAGCGCTCAGTTGTGACTGGTCAAGACAAAAGGCTTCAGTTCACAGGATAATAACTGAGAAGAGGTGGTTAAGTCGAAAACAGTAATTTCTCTGCTTTTTGTGTAACTGTAAAGTGGTGGTATTGGGGGAATAGATAGGATTTTGTTTTGACATTTCATTTTGCTTTGAAATCTTTCAAACTGTATTGTACACAGATATCTTGGTTTGGCTTTGCACAATAAACTTCTACTTTATTATTAGAACTAAATCTACAGACTTATCTGCTTATACTTAAGTGAAAGAACATTGCATTAAATTTAAAATTAAAACAAAATATGACTGATCCGTTTGTAACATTAGCTGGCATCATAAGTTCCTATTACCTTGGCAATGATCGTAAAACTTAATTTACTTGCAATTATGATGGGCTCAAACTGTTTTGGAAATGCTGAGCTATTCAAATTATCAACAGAAGAAAATCAATCTGGATATATTACAGGATTTACTTCCATTAATAAACATGCTCAGCTTATCACAAATAAGAAGGGCTGATGCCCGAAACGTCGATTCTCCTGTTCCCTAGATGCTGCCTGACCTGCTGCGCTTTTCCAGCATCACATTTCCATCTCTTATCACAAATAAATCCAAGCCAAACTAGCTTTGAGAAAGTACATATCTCAGCCTGCGTCATATATATCTCCAGTACCAGCCTGTTATTACACCGGTAGAGTTGGGAGACGTGGTGACAATCGGTTTATAGTGGAAGAGACAATCTGCACAGTAAAAAGCTGCTTATTACAGCACGCCAAAGTATCAAATTAGGTTTTGGTTCCAAATCAACATTTTGAAATGAAAGGACTTGCATTTATACGGCACCTTTCACTATCTCAGCATTTTCCATATACTTTTAGTCAATAAGTATATTGTAAGTCATTGTACTTGCTAGCAATTCTGACTTAGTAGGCTTCCACAACCAGCAATGTAATATTCACATGTTAATGAGGATTATGAAGGCTTGGTTGAGGCACAACTGTTCGTCAAGACTCCCTTGAGTCTATTTTGTCACTTTGTTTCTCACATCCATCAGAAAGCCCAAATACAGCCTTAGTTAAAAGTCTCAAAATTTGGTACCTCCAACATAATACTACATTAGGCATGCCAGCCTGACCTCTAGGCTGACATTCTTGGAGTGGGAAATAAACCCAAAACCAAATCGGATTCAGAGAAGATCCTGACTCAACTGAAACGGAGGACAAACTTCCAGAAAGTAACGTGGCAATTCAGAGTAAGCTGAAAGCAAGAGATTTTGATCTCTATGTGCAGGGTCTTTATCCCAAGCTGGGCAACTACATATTAATTACTAATCCAATTATAATGGAAGTCTGAAGCGAAGAGGTTTCTGCTAACAATGTCATCAGTAATTCAAAGCAGAGAAACTTGGCAAGTTATGCTTTCCCTTATCTTGCAAAAATAACTGTTGCATTATTTCTACAGTCAACTAAACTTCTCAGCAGACAAAATCATCCATAGCAATGTGACCACCTTGAATACTCGCTCATTCAGGAACCATACAATGTCCTCATTCTGGGATTATTCCAGAGGTCAGAGGGACAGAAGTAAATTTTTTCTTTTGTAATTTCAATGAAGCCAATCAATGCAAAAGAGACAACAGAACTACAGCCACTTCACCCCTCAAGCCCTCAAAAAGTTGGATGCTGTTTCAAACAATCTAATTGCAACATTATGTGGAATTGCAAGGGCTCAAACTTTAAGATAATAATCAATATTATCTGGTGGTTAAGTTTAGGATTCAAGGATCTGTGGTGAATTCCTCAGATTCTAGTTTCGACTTTGCACTAATTGTCAAGAAAACTGACCTGCCCAATTTGTAAAGAACAACTTTATATAAATTTCATTGTTACATATTCCATGACAGCTAATACTTTTTACATCATAGCTGCATGTACATTATAATAAAATTTAATATGATCACTTTCAACTTTTATGCACTCAAAAAAAAAGTGGTAGATCTAACAACACAATTCAATTCTGTACAGTCGGGGAAAGAGAAAGTTGGGAATGCAGCAGTCAACTAACTGG
The DNA here is from genome assembly GCF_037043375.1 of Chiloscyllium plagiosum. Taxonomy (NCBI): domain Eukaryota; kingdom Metazoa; phylum Chordata; class Chondrichthyes; order Orectolobiformes; family Hemiscylliidae; genus Chiloscyllium; species Chiloscyllium plagiosum. The sequence goes on along the minus strand of NW_028270158.1, from coordinate 45,959,630 downwards.
GCAGATCTACTCACCTTGATGGCTTGGAACTGGAGATCTAACCGAATAGTGCTGGTACTGGGAGACCCAGGCCTTACTGCAGCTTGTGCACCAGGAAACAGCAGGTTGACAAACCGGCCTGGTGTGGCAGCCAACACATCGCGGAGAGGCTTCGCATCTTTGTGCTTTAAAAAACTCTAGAAAGGAGCAAGAGAGTTGATCTCAGAACAAAAGGTTAGCCAATTTAGTGACTGTTTCATTGTAGAATGAGTAGACTTATCAAACACCATTAGCCTGGTTTCTGTAATATCAGTAAGACCAATTCAATGCCATCTCCGTATTTTTACATGCAATCGTATCAACTAAATAAAGAAAACATAACACCATGACTATAATCCACTTCACTGAGAGTGAAGTTGGGAGCACCAACTTGAAAAAGGGACTGGAGGAAGTCCTGACCAATATGAGCATTACCATAAACATTCTGCTCCATTGAGGATCATTCAAAGTGGCCTCCATCATAAAAAGTTCAACAGTCTGTGCCGGATAACGTGTCAGAAACTTGATCAGAGGCTCACGGAATGGACTTCCAGCCTATACAAGAGCAAAATGTGATTTATTTTGTAAACTTCATTTAAATTTGAAGTAAAGCACAAATTCTTTTATCCAGTAGCAGTACTGGGATTCATTTGCTGAATAAAACTGCCATAAATTTATAACTGCCTTTTTCAGAGTCCGGTTCGAGATTGAAGGTTCACTCAGGATCAGACTGGGAATACATTTTCATATCAAGAATAAACTATTAACAGTTCATTATCTAAGGAGTTGGACAAGTTGGCATTAATAATTTTCTCCCCAGTCCTGTTTCACTGCCTTAAGCATGCCCCTCCTTCTTTGTAATACCCCTGCAGAGATCACTGAGTGTTAGCTCGGTAGCAGAATAATGCCTTCCCATTAAAACGATCCTAAGGCCTTTTCACCACTGCCCTATTGTTCAGCAAATGCTCCAATAACAGAAGTTACAACTACAGTTATGTGGATTCTAAACTGTATTAATTTTCTTTGAAACTTTCCATAGTTCAATCTATTTAATTGGAACATCACAGATCCAAACTGGCAAAATTCAGGAAATTGAGTTAAAATTAATAAAGTTTAGTACATATTCATGTTCTAGAAATAAATATTGTGAACTGAAACTAGAGTCTGAATTTACAGTAAACTAGCACAGTTCAATACACAAAAGGTGTTTATATTGTATTCAGATGACAATTACTTACATTTTTAAATTTCTTAAAAGATTGCACAATTTAAAAAAAAAATTAATTTCCATATTGTTTAAAATCAAGAACAAGTTTTGAGAATAGGTCATCAACTAGAAACAAGTGTTTGCTGTGCTTCTGGTGACAAAGCTGTCAGTGTTCACCATCAATACACTAATCAGAGGCCCAGCAACTATGAAAGACATGCTTGTATCAGGTTTTGTTAATGGGTCACTCTGATCAATCTCAGGATAAGAAGGGAAGAAGCAGCAGTTGCAAAACCTTGGACTGTCAGTCCAGTAATAACAAAATGTCACCCATGGGAAGGGAAAAAAAAGCAACAATGTTTTAGGAGCAGTGCTTCCAGGCAGAAAGTCACTTTGAGAGCAATTTAAAATCCAGGTCACTGAGGGAATGTGCACTGGAAGGCACTTTGACTTCCAAATCAGCTGTGGAAGGGATCTGATTTTTTTTAATTATATAATTTAAAGTATTTGGCATAATTCTGATACCATTTATCTGACTTTTTAAAAATATGCAAAAAACTTAAGTTTGGCAAATTTACCAGAGTTGGGTTTTTGTTCCAATGCATTTTCTGTTTTGAATCTATTGTGACAAATACTGCAGCGCTTAGTTTTGACATATTGGGCAGGCATGACTTCTATCCACTGGGAGAAAGTGAGGACTGCAGATGCTGGAGATCAGAGCTGAAAAATGTGTTGCTGGAAAAGCGCAGCAGATCAGGCAGCATCGAAAGAGCAGGAGAATCGACATTTCGGGCATAAGCCCTTCTTCAGGAATCTTAGATTACACCTCCTCCCACCCTGCCCCCTGTAAAAACGCCATCCTTTTGTCGGATATGTGGAACAGTCCATCTTCCGCAGCGACACAGGCACCATCCCCTACCTTTTCCTCCACTACATCGATGACTGTATCGACGCTACCTCGTGCTCCCACGAGGAGGTTGAACAGTTCATCCACTTTACTAACACCTTCCACCCCGATCTCAAATTTACCTGGACTGTCTCAGACTTCTCCCTCCCCTTCCTAGACCTCTCCATTTCTATCTCAGGCGACCAACTCAACATGGACATTTACTATAAATCGACCGACTCCCACAGCTACCTAGATTACACCTCCTACCACCCTGCCCCCTGTAAAAATTCTATCCACTGTATCACTTGATCTGTCCTTGTCATTCACGTTAGAGAACACTGCACAGCTACACTAAGATCACACAGAGGGAATCTTCTCTCCTTCCAAATGAAACTTTCAGCTCCGCCATCAAGCAAGGTAAGCACACAATTTACTTCACAAGATCAGCCACTTTCCTGGCTGACCATATCTCCTGGAAATTAACCCTTTCTCTTTGCACAGATGTTGCCTGACCCACTGAGTGCTTTCCAGCAATCTATGCCTTTTGAAATTAATACAGCCGTATTTGGTTAAAGTATCTTAATACTATAATTTTGAGTAGGGTCAGAATCAAACTTAATTACCTCAATAAGCATGGCCCGTTCAGTTTTCATCACCACCTCCAGCAGAGGTTTCACGAGAGTCTGAGGTGCAGCCGGAATTAAGTGGAACAGATTAATGATGGCTGAGCAGATTTTCATTTCCTGTGCAAGCAAATTAGCAACATTATGAAAAGGAACATCAACGTAAATAACTGTACAGATGTAAAGCATCAGTTCATTAACTATCACATAACTCTACCCATTTCTAGAGCGATAATTTCCTGTCAACAGAAAACATGCACACAGTAGTGCAAGTTCTTCAATTGCAGAAACTCTGCAGCATACCCTGGGAAGATCATGCTTCCCAGATAAATGTTGTAATGTCATCTGATTACTGAACTCGCAACAAAATTCTTAAATAATCTGCAAATTCCTAAATAATTTTCCTTTAAATCATAGTCTAAGAAAGAGATACTTATTTTCTTGCCCAAGTGAAATCCGGAGACAAGTGGCAAATATAAAATACAAATGAAATCACTCATTACGATGAGTCCTTACATAATTTAAATGTAATTGCTCATTAAAGAAAGCTTCCGTCAGCATACTAGTGCTTTGAATATACACATCATATTCAAAATATCTGCACATCGATCCAAAAAATGGGTTGCACAGAGAAATTCTTTTTAAAATGAGAATTATTTCTTTCCTGCATATTGCCATTAAATTAGTAGTACAGTTTGTAATGTATGATTATATATTTGGATTAATAGGCTTTTGGGCTCAAAAGGAATTGGGAGATATCAAGAGTCAGGATGGGAAAATGAAGCAGACCTTAATCAGCTCATATTTTAACAGACTTAGCTCCTGTTCCTAGTTGTTCTTGTAACATGCAAGATCCAATTAACTAAGTATCCTTCCTTGATATAAGACCATTAAGATATAGTAGTTGAATCTGGTCATTCAACTAGCCTATTAAGTATGCTCTGCCATTCAATCATGGCTGATCCTTTTCTCAATCCCATTCGCCTGCCTTCTCACTCGTAACCTGTGATCCCTTTCCTAATCTCTCCTAATACTGACAAAATCTTCTCCACATCCACCCTACTCAGGCTTCTCCGTAGCCGTTTCAATCAGATCCCCCCCCCCCACCCCATCCTTATAAACTTCGAGTAATGACTAAGAGTCCTTATCTGTTCCTTATATGACAATCCCTTCATCCTTGGGATCATTCTTGTAAACCTTCTCTGCACCTCCTTCAGGACCAGCACATCTTTCCTTAGATATGGGGTGCAAAACTGCTCAAAATATTTTAAATCTGAGTTTGACGAGCACCTTTTAAAGCCACAGAAATACATCCCTGTTCTTGTACTCTAGATCTCTGAAAGTGAATGCTAACACTGTAAATATGTTTCTAACTGCCCACTGAACCTGCATGATATCTTTAAGATAATTGGAAACTGGGATTTCTAAGTCCTTTTGTACTTCAGATTTCCAAAGCTTTGTGCTACTTAGAAAATAGCTTACATCACTATTCTTCCAAAGTGCATATCCTCACACTTTCCCACACTGTATTTCATCTGCTGCTTCGTTGCCAACTCTTCTAGTCTGTCCACGTCCTTCTGCAGCCTCCCCAACACTATCTGTCCCTTCACCTATCTTTGTGTCATCTGCAAACCTAGCAACAATGCAATCAGTTCTTTCATTTAGATCGTTAATGTATAATGTGGATAGTTGTGGTCCTAACACTCACCCTGTGGAACTCTACCTGCCATCTTGGAAAAGACTCTTATCTCCACTTTCTGCCTTCTGCCAGACAGCCAATCCTAATCCATGACAGTTCCTTGTTCCTAACATTACAGGCTCTTATCTTATTTAGCAGCTTCTGTGCAGTACCTTGTCAAAGGCCTTCTGGAAATCCACACTGATCACTCCATCACCTCTCCTTTCTCTAACTTGTTTGGTACCTCCTCAAAAAATTCCAACAGATTTGTCAGGCATGACCTCCCCTTGACAAAGCCGTGGTGACTCAGCCCTATTTTACCATAAACAAAGAACTCCGCAATTTCATCCTTAATAATGGACACAAAAATCTTACTAATAACAGACATCTGGCTAATCAGCTTATAGTGCTCTTGCCTCCCTCTCTTCTTAAACATGAGTCTTGCACTAGCCATTTTCCAGTCTTCTGGAACCCTACCTGACTCCAGTGATTCCTGAAAGATCACAACAATCTCAACTATCTCCTTCAGAGCTCTGGCTTTAGTCCATCTGGTCCAGGTAATTTATCCACCCTTCAGAACTTTCTGCCTCCCCTGCACTTTCTCCTTAATGACAGCTACTACACTCACTTCTGCCCCTTGACTCTCGAAGTTCTGGTATGCCACTGATGTCTTCCACTGTGCACTGATGCAAAGTACCTATTCAGTTCTTTCATCATGTCTTTGCTCCCCATGATTATTTCTCCAACCTGTTTCCAGTAGTCCAATGTCCATTCTTGCCTCGCTCTTAACTTTTAAATCTTAAAAAAAAACTGTTCTTTTATATTACTAGCTAGCTTCCCCTCCTATTTCATCTTCATCTTCACCACCACCCCCCCCACCTTAAGTTGCCCTCTGTCAATTTTTTAAAAAGGTTCCCATTCCTATGGCTTCCCAGTAACTTCACCACATTATAGGAGCAGGAAAATCGACATTTCAGGTAAAAGCCCTTCATCCGAAGGGTTTCCTGATTAAGATATTTTGCCCGAAACATCAATTCTCCTGCTCCTCGGATGCTGCCTGACCTGCTGTACTTTTCCAGCACCATTCTAATTTTAACTCTCATCCCCAGCATCTGCAGTACCCACTTCCGCCTTCACCACATTATACTCTGATTCTTTAGCTTTTTTGCTGCCCCGACTTCCCCGTCAGCCAAGATTGCCTCCTCCCCTCCTTAGTGTGTCTCTTCTTCTTGGGATGATTTCCACTGTGCCTCCCAAATTAACCGCAGAAACTAGATTAGATTATTTACAGTGTGGAAACAGGCCCTTCGGCCCAACAAGTCCACACCAACCCGCCGAAGCGTAACCCACCCAGACCCATTTCTCCTAACACTATGGGCAATTTAGCATGACCAATTCACCTAACCTGCACATTTTTTGGATTGTGGGAGGAAACCGGAGCACCCGGAGGAAACCCACGCAGACACGGGAAGAATGTGCAAACTCCACACAGAGAGTCGCCTGAGACAGGAATTGAACCCGGGTCTCTGGCGCTGTGAGGCAGCAGTGCTAACACTGTGCCACCATGCCACCCATTCCTCCTGCTTGGGCATCCCTTCTTAGCAGCTCTGGCCAGCTCTTCGCTCATGTCTTTATAATTAGCTTTACTTAACTGCAATTTTAAAACAATCAATTATTTTTGATTCCAGCATCTCCCCCTCAAACTGCATGGTGAATTCTATCATACTGTGGTCACTGACCTCAGGGATTCCTTCACCTTAACCCTAAGTCTGCCTTATTACACATCAAATTCAGAACCACCTGTTCCCTAATGGGCTCTACCACAAATTGCTCCAAAAACCATCTTGCAGATATTCCACGAATTTCTTTTCTCCTTATGACATGGACATATGCTCCTTATGACATGGATGGAGCAGGGATTGAGTAGATAGTGAAGAGGTTTGGAGAAGAAGATTAACATGTAACAACAGAAGAACTTCAAAAAGGTATGTCCCAACATATGACAAGTTTATATAAAATAATTAATACAATATGACAATGGTTGTTTTTACTCAATGTCTAGGTACACATAAGATATTAACCTCAACATAAAGTAATGTGCTACAGTTTTAACCTTTTTTTTAAAAAACACATCACTGTGGCAATGGATTTATTTTCCTGTGCAATTGTTTAGACCACAAAGCAGTTTTTTCTTAAATGGCTGTATGGTCCTCCCAAGAAATATTGATTGGGAGACATGCAATATACGCAAGTGGAAGCATTCGGGGGAAAAAATACAGGGAAATACTTTTGTACTAAATAAAGATCCCCACAGATAATTTCATCAAATCTTTGAATGTCATTTCTAAAATAAAACAACTTCACATGCGCTTGACTTTTTAAACACTTTAGATTCAACGCCACAAGGTCACAAATAAGACAACCACCAGAGGGTTCCACAGCATTGCAACTTCAAACAAAATTCACAATTTGAACGAACGCACTACTAAAACAGCTCAATACAAGACAGAGAAGACATCACAACACCACTGGATAGTTTCCTGCTGCACTCACAGCCTTTACCAGAATTCTCACCTCCACCCCCTCCATGGCAGGCTAAACCAAAACAAAAGTCATGACAAAAAAGAAATCGAATAGGACAGACAATAAGTGCTACTTGCAATAAATGAGACCGAGCAAATGAATTAATGTATAAATTAATGTAATCCCCAGAGATTCATCAAATATAATTTCACCATAGTTGGAAAGTGTTCACAGAGTTTGCTGCATGATAATGTGGAAGGAACTCAAATGACATCATTAGTGCAAATGATTGGACTGTTAAGGTGATGGGCACACTTGAGCTGTCTTAGATTCAGCTGCTATACCCTAGGACCTACAGAAAGAAAAAGGGGATTGAGACTGTTCAGATAATTCTTTCTAGAGCCAGTACAAGCACAGTGGGACTAATGGCCTCCTTTAAGAATCAACAAAAATTACAATAACTAAAATACATTATGAAAGCAATTTAAAGACAAAGAAAAATGCTATTATAGCACAAATAAAAAATGTTAGTTAAAATCAATTACCAGAAACCGAGTGTTAAAAGAGATGCTGTAACCTTGTTCCTAAGGCCAATGGTATTTCTTTCCATGCAAAATAATACATTGGCTTTCGTACTTCTAAATTTGGGGTTACTCTGTCTAATAATACAAGGGCATCAAGATGACATCAGAGCCCATCAATTTTAATGCGATTAACTGATTGCTTTGAAGAAAGTGTGTCTTGTGAAACAAATCTGCACAAAGATTTAACTGCTTTGCCATAATTATTTCTTTAGCTCTTGAAGTCAGAGGAGGATGTGAAGTGGTAAGCCACTAAAATGTAATGCATGAGGGAGAATTTTTACAAGAGGAATCCGCACAACATGAATTCTACAAATGAAAGTTGACAACTAGGACACGGGTATTAAATTTCCCATGTTCCCCCAAATGGTTAAGGACCAGACATTGATAAGAGAAATACCTGAGATTTATAGCATATTTCTGATCTTCAGTGTGTTTGAGCTGTTTTCCAGTTAATAGGCTATTTTTGAAATTTAAGAACTATCAACTTGCACAGAGCAAAATCCCAGAATCTAACATGAATGTTAGTTTTGACAGTATTGATTCAAGGAATGAATGTTGGCCAGAAGATATCGGTTCTTTTTGAGAACAATGCCAGTGTTTTACATCCACTAAGTGTATGGCAGGGTCTTGATTTAACTGGAAATACAGTATCTCTTAGAGTGTACCATTCCCTCAAAATTGGCACAGGGGTATCAGCCTGAATGGTTTTTTTTTAAAAACAAGTCTCTTCAATTGGACTTGAAGCCACATACTTATGACTCAGAGGCAGAGGTGGCACCCGGTGAGTGAGTGAGAGCTGTAAACATGATGCATGTAGAATTAAAACATTGCTTATCTTTTTAAATGGCTGCAGTAAATTGAAGTCAGCATTCACCATTAGAGATATGGCTGCATAGTGAGAGGACTAGCAAACCTGAAGTCCAGACTAAAAATCTGAACATATGGGTTCCAACCTTATTTTGGCAGCTGGCAGAATTTACATTTGATTAATGAATTTAAAATATTGAGTTAGTCTCCGTAATGGTGACCATGAAACTATCATTTATTGCCATAAAAAAACAATCTGGTGCACTATGGTTAAAGAAGGAAGATTTTCATCTGTATTTAGTCTGACCTCCATGTGACACCAGATCCATAGTAATGCTGTGATATAATAAGCCACTCAATTAAAGAATATTTAGGGATTCACAATAAATGCGGGCCTCACCAGCAACATCTATTTCACACAAAAGAGAAAAAAATGAAAAACTCTGTTTTGTTATAGATTTTGTGCATTTGCAACATATGACTTTGCAAGAACAGATAGAAAAAAAAACTAAATATTTAAAACTTAAGTTTTTGCTATCACCAAAGATTTCCTGTTGTGTTTTGAAATATTACTGTTGTTGAGACATAACGATTATTCAGAATGGAAACTTGCCTAATGCTTCTTTGGGAACATTCTTCTCAGTTAATTGTTCACAAAAATGAAAGAACTTAAAATTAGTTAAAAATAGTGAAATTTAATTAGACAATTTTGAAACAATTAATCACAAAAGTTTCCACAAATTATAATGACTTATCAGGTAACAGTCAACTCCATAGGCTTCATTATAATGGACTCATAAGAACAAATTGCTAATTAGTCACAACAGGTCACATTCAGCATTATTTCAGAAAGCTTTGCCTAAACAAAATGTTGTAGTAAAACTTATTCAACAATAAACCAGATTTCAGAACTCACATTGCCATCACTTCTCTGTCCTCCTTTGTGTGTAAGGACGACCACCTCCATCCATTTACGCAAGTGTTGCTAAGATCCGAAAGACAAATGTTATCCATTAAATTAGTTTTCACACTGTTTGAATTCATCACCTCATTTACTTCACAACTGAGTGAATGTGAAACTTAAATAGCAATTTAAACTCTTGTTTAAGATTCTAAGTGGCATACTCCCTCTGATTAGTTACTGGATTGCAGAATCAAAACATACAAGTTTAAAAATTCTTTCATGTATTTCTCTAGTAGTAACTGTTATGGACTAGGCCAGAGCACTCAAAACATTCTTGAGCAGTCAACCCAGACCATAACTTTGCAATTTGTTTCGGTAAGTGTACAATGAAAATTACCCAGAGTAAATTAGCTAGGTTGACTACCACGTTTTAAAACAGACAAATTTATTCACAAAATTACACAATGAAACACGAAGAACAGAATAACGAACCCCTTCAGAACTCAATCTATCCAAACTAGACTTAATTTTGCTGTTCCAAATATACACAACAGTCCCAATAAGCACCCCCCTTAAAGACCAGTAAAGAAAAATGAAACAAATGCTTACAGGTTGAAGTTAGAAGGGCAGAAGGAGAGAGAGAGTTTCCACGCAGCTTACTGTTGAACTCCTAACTAGTTCTGGATTGAACTGCCCAGCTAGAGAGCTGACCACTTCCCATTCATTATACAGGTCACTTCTAAAACATGACCACTTTGCCCTGAAGTCTCATCTGTTTACATATAAACACAAAGGCCTCTCAATATCCTTTAACCTCTGTACCAAATCAGTCTAAAATGGAACCGGAAGAGTTTCATAACCCCTCTGAAAAAATCAAGGAAACAGTATCCTTGAGAAAAGGAAAAGCTTTTAGAAAAAAAAAGGACCAGCTTTGTGACATAAGTGTTTTGAATATACTTATGCTGCTTTGATATGGATGAATTAGCATTGTTGGCCAGTAATTTAGAGTACGCAAGTTCAAAACCCAACATGGGAGTTCAAGATTGGAGTATTTTAAAAGTGGAAATATTTCACTTACTTTTCCTCAGCCACTTCTTGACATTTGCTACTAAATAAACCTGGTTATTCAGATCCCAGAATCGGATGGTCAAAAACTAACTTGTGTTAATTTGACAACCTGTCAACCATAAACTTTAAACCCTATCCATAACTTGTATCATACGCTAAAGAGTCAACTCTAAGTTGACTAAGCAAGCCATTCAGTTGTAAAACCAGTCATGTTTTTGAGGAGGGCCCTTTGGAAACAGGCATTAAGTGTGACCTTTCCAGTACTGTCTAGTTTTCCCTCACCCTCTTGCTCAATAATAAGAGGAAAAATGCCACAAAAATTACCAAACTCTTCAAGTTGCATCTAAGAATGCATAATGCAACTAATGTAGATAACATTTCTACAGAATTCTGGGGCAATTTCAACTAAAACAATTTAGCGTAATGCCAAACATTACTCCAGTTTATTATACCTTGAGGCCACTGTTACTTATACACGTCAGAACACTATCTCTTTTGACTATTTCATGGAGTTAATTTGCTAATTACATTTTCAGAAGTGAAGCAATAAAAGAAAGCATGCAGTGTCTGTAACCCAGACCCCGGTCTCAATAGAACAGCAGGGAATTTTAAGCCATGAAAGTGATTTTGCTATTTGATGGTGAATAAATGGAATGCCGGGAAAATCTTAAATCTGACCATAGCAGTACAAGAACAAAACAGAAGATTCAAATGATGAATTAAAACTTGACATCCAAATGCAACATTCACAAAGCACCTTGAAATTAAAGCATTCAAATTGCAAAGAGATGATGGGTAAATTCACCCTACAAAAGCTGCAAGAGAATTCAATCATGAGAACAGTCAGAGGATGCACTCCTTCATGTAGAACTATCAAGCAGTTTGAGGAGCTGCTCCTCAAAAAGACTATTTATCATCAGTAGCAAGCACATGAGAGAAATGATAGCTGAGGGGGACCGGAAACACTAACAGAGAAGCAAGTGTGACCAAGCCATCCCAGGTTGGAGAAGCTGAAGTTATTGGGCCAGTGCTGGAAGACTGGAGGAGAAAGTTGCAGAAGGGAAGGGACAGCTCCAAGATGGTAGTGTGAGAGAATAGAAGGGGTTGGGGAATAGAAAAAGAGAAGAGGAAGGTGGAAAGGTTAGGCAGGGAAGGGTGAGCAAAAGCCAGACTGAGGAAGAGGGAGGTTTCATGATGAAAAGAAAATAGTTTTAACTGAGTTAATGGAACACACAGTAGCTGCAACATAATTAGTCTGTGAAGGCACATTTCAGATAATGGTAACTGTGTACTAAATTATTTTCAAAAAAAGTTTTGTTGCTAACTTATTGTTATCATTTTCTGCTAAAGTAAATACTGTGTTGTCTAAGATATTAACACTTGCATGTTGTGGATTTAAATTTGATAAAGGGGTGATGATGTTTGAGGATGTTGATTAATTCTTCTAATTCTGCTTCTGTGAGTGCCCCAGTAATTTATGGGGTAACACAATTACAGAAGATAAATGTTGTTTCTTGACTGTATCATATAATAAAGGAATTAGTGATAACAAGAAAGCAGACCCTCTAAAAACTTAAATAGTAACCTGAAAAATAATCTCAAGAAAAGCATTAAAAGTATATAAAATATATAAACCCCTGGTCTGCTCCAATATGCTGCTCTCAGTCCTTCCTCCCTCTCAGGCTGTTTACTGCAGCCTGTGCTAAGGCATCCTGGTTTGTAAGACTTAGCAACCAGGCATTCTGATGCACAGTCATACAGCGCAGAACATCCATTTTCTATTTAAAAAAGCATTTATCCACAGGTCATTCAATAATATTTGTATACTTATTTTATTAATTATTAATAATTATTTTAAGCTACCAGCGTATGTTGCTCAATAACTATTAACACCAAGTCATTAGCAGACATTGTACGGATGGCGGGTGACTGGCTCATTTGGCTGGACAGCTGGCTTGCAATGTAGAGTCATGCCAGTATCTGAGGTATGGTGACTTTCAGATTAAACCACCACCAGTCGTGTCTCTCTAATGAGAGAGCAGTCCTATGGGACTATGGCAACTTTACATTTTCCTTCACTGAAATGAGACAAGCCATTTGGCCAAAACAATCCGTGCCTAAGTTTATGCTCTACTTGAGACATACTGTGCTACCACTTTAACATAGCAAGAAAAATGCCAATGTATTTCCCAGGAGCACTACAGAAAAAACATTAAACACCGAGTCACAGCAACAACACAGAAAATGGCTAAAACTGTAAAGGTGATTTTGAAGAAGGAAACAGAGTTTAGAGCATAGAACTTGGTAATTGAAGGAATAGCCATCCCCGGTGGATGAATTAAAATTGGGGATGTGCCACAGACTAAACCTGAAGGACAGTAGAAAAAAAAGCAGAGCTGGAGTAGGTTACAGGGATAACGGGGAAGCCTAAATGGATTGCAGTAGGCTAAAAACTTTAGAATGGAGGTATTACAGATTTACAGGATATGGAGTGATTGTGGATGAATGAGTTTGGAGAAAGTTGGGACACAGGCAATAGAGTTTAGGATCAACTTGAGTTAATGAAAAATATAACGTATGGGACTGACCATGAGTAAAACGGAATTGTCAAAACCACAGTGTACAAATCAGGAAACATTCACTCCAAACTTTTAGCTCCTCAGTTGGTTGGGGAGTAGACCAGCGTAGTTAACCAGAACAGAAGAAACCGAAACTAGATTTACAACTCTGGATTAGTGGTGCTGGAACAGCAGTTCAGGCAGCATCCAAGGAGCAGCGAAATCGTTTCAGGCAAAAGCCCTTCAGGAATAAAGGCAGTGAGCCTGAAGAGATAAGCTAGAGGAGGGTGGGGGTGGGGAGAAAGTAGCATAGAGTACAATGGGTGAGTGGGGGAAGGTATGAAGGTGATAGGTCAGGGAGGAGAGGGTGGAGTGGATAGGTGGAAAAGGAGATAGGCAGATAGGACAAGTCCTGACAAGTCATGGGGACAGTACCGAGCTGGAAGTTTGGAACTAGGGTGAGGTGGGGGGGGGGAGGGGAAATGAGGAAACTGTTGAAGTCCACATTGATGCCCTGGGGTTGAAGTATTCCGAGGCGGAAGATGAGGCGTTCTTCCTCCAGGCATCTGGTGGTGAGAGAGCGGCGGTGAAGGAGACCCAGGACCTCCATGTCCTCGGCAGAGTGGGAGGGGGAGTTGAAATGTTGGGCCACGGGGCGGTGTGATTGATTGGTGCGGGTTTCCCGGAGATGTTCCCTAAAGCGCTCTGCTAGGAGGCGCCCAGTCTCCCCAATGTAAAGGAGACCGCATCAGGAGCAACAGCTACAATAAATGATATTAGTGGATGTGCAAGTAAAACTTTGATGGATGTGGAAGACTACTTTAGGGCTTTGGATAGAGGTGAGGGAGGAGGTGTGGGCGCAGGTTTTACAGTTCCTGCGGTGGCAGGGGAAGGTCCCAGGATGGGAGGGTGGGTTGTAGGGGGGCGTGGACCTGACCAGGTAATCACGGAGGGAACGGTCTTTGCGGAAGGCGGAAAGGGGTGGGAAGGGAAATATATCCCTGGTGGTGGGGTCTTTTGAGGTGGCAGAAACGTCAGTGGATGATTTGGTTTATGCAAAGGTTGGTAGGGTGGAAGGTGAGCACCAGGGGTATTCTGTCGTTGTTACGGTTGGAGGGGTGGGGTCTGAGGGTGGAGGTGCGGGATGTGGACGAGATGCGTTGGAGGGCATCTTTAACCACGTGGGAAGGGAAATTGCGGTCTCTAAAGAAGGAGGCCATCTGGTGTGTTCTGTGGTGGATCTGGTCCTCCTGGGAGCAGATACGGCGGAGGCGGAGGAATTGAGAATACGGGATGGCATTTTTGCAAGAGGTAGGGTGGGAAGAGGTGTAATCCAGGTAGCTGTGGGAGTCGGTGGGTTTGTAAAAAACGTCAGTGTCAAGTCGGTCGTCATTAATGGAGATGGAGAGGTCCAGGAAGGGGAGGGAGGTGTCAGAGATGGTCCAGGTAAATTTAAGGTCAGGGTGGAATGTGTTGGTGAAGTTGATGAATTGCTCAACTTCCTCGCGGGAGCACGAGGTGGCACCAATGCAGTCATCAATGTAGCGGAGGAAGAGGTGGGGAGTGGTGCCGGTGTAATTACGGAAGATCAACTGCTCTACGTAGCCAACAAAGACACAGGCATAGCTGGGGCCCATACATGTGGGCATGGCTACCCCTTTGGTCTGGAGGGAGTGGGAGGATTTGAAGGAGAAATTCTTAAGGGTGAGGACCTGTTCAGCCAAATGAATGAGAGTGTCGGTGGAAGGGTACTGTTGGGGACGTCAGCAGAGGAAAAAACAGAGGGCTTGGAGGGCCTGGTCATGGCGGATGGAGGTGTAGAGGGATTGGATATCCATGGTGAAGATGAGGCATTGGGGGCTGGGGAAACGGAAGTCTTGGAGGAGATGGAGGGCGTGGGTGGTGTCTCGAACGTATGTGGGGAGTTCTTGGACTAGGGGGGATAGGACAGTGTCAAGGTAGGTAGAGATGAGTTCAGTGGGGCAGGAGCATGATGAGACAATGGGTCCGCCAGGGTGGTCAGGCTTGTGGATCTTGGGAAGGAGGTAGAACCGGGCAGTGCGGGGTTCCCGGACTATGAGGTTGGAAGCTGTGGGTGGGAGATCTCCTGAGGTGATGAGGTTATGTATGGTCTGGGAGATGATGGTTTGGTGATGGGGGGTGGGGTCATGGTCGAGGGTGCAGTAGGAAGAGGTGTCCTCGAGTTGGCGTTTGGCTTCAGCGGTGTAGAGGTCAGTGCGCCAGACTAACACTGCGCCCCCTTTATCCGCTGGCTTGATGGTGAGGTTGGGATTGGAGGGCTGCGCGTTGAGGGTGAGAGGTTGGAGTGGGGGAGGGGGGTAGACAGGTTGAGGCGGTTAATGTCCCGGCGGCAGTTGGAAATGAAGAGGTCGAGGGCAGGTAATAGGCCAGCACGGGGTGTCCAGGTGGCTGCAGGGTGTTGGAGGTGGACAGGAATCCTGATTGTGAAAGTAAGCTCGGAGGCGGAGGCGACAGAAGAATTGTTCGACATCACGGCGTGTATTAAATTCATTGATGCGTGGACGGAGGGGGATGAAGGTGAGTCCTTTGCTGAGGACTGATCGTTCGTCCTCAGTGAGGGGGAGGTCTGGGGGGATGGTGAAAACTCGGCAGGGCTGGGAGCTGGGATCTGGTGTGGGCGACTACCTGGTCAGGTCCACGCCCCCCCCTACAACCCACCCTCCCATCCTGGCACTTTCCCCTGCCACCGTAGGAACTGTAAAACCTGCGCCCAAACCTCCTCCCTCACCTCTATCCAAGGCCCTAAAGGAGCCTTCCACATCCAAAGTTTTACTAGCACATCCACTAATATCATTTATTGTATCCGTTGCTCCCGATGCGGTCTCCTCTACATTGGGGAGACTGGGCGCCTCCTAGCAGAGCGCTTTAGGGAACATCTCCGGGACACCCGCACCAATCAACCACACCGCCCCGTGGCCCAAAATTTTAACTCCCCCTCCCACTCTGCCGAGAACATGGAGGTCCTGGGTCTCCTTCACCACTGCTTCCTCACCACCAGACACGTGGAGGAAGAACGCCTCATCTTCCGCCTCGGAACACTTCAATCCCAGGGCATCAATGTGGACTTCAACAGTTTCCTCATTTCCCCTTCCCCCACCTCACCCTAGTTCCAAACTTCCAGCTCAGCACTGTCCCCATGACTTGTCCTACCTGCCTATCTCCTTTTCCACCTATCCACTCCACCCTCTCCTCCCTGACCTATCACCTTCATCCCCTCCCCTACTCACCCATTGTACTCTATGCTACTTTCTCCCCACCCCACCCTCCTCTAGCTTATCTCTCCACGCTTCAGGCTCACTGCCTTTATTCCTGATGAAGGGCTTTTGCCCAAAACTTCGATTTCGCTGCTCCTTGGATGCTGCCTGAACTGCTGTGTTCTTCCAGCACCACTAATCCAGAATCTGATTCCCAGCATCTGCAGTCATTGTTTTTACCTCGTAGATTTACAACTCATCCAGCTCCAAGTCCAAACAAAACCCAAACAAAACTAATTGAAATTATCATCAATGCCTGGCAGAGCACTACCTTGAATGCTTATTGGATGAAGGAGTTATACCCGAGGTTTCTGGGAAATAAAGCTTTCAACAGATCGAAAGGTATTGATTGAGAAGAGATGTCATTAGAATTTTATTTTAAGCACAGTCTGACTGAGTAAATTGGTGAGAGAGATTCAGTTTAAATCAAAAATTGATTCACACTTGACTGAGACCCATGTCCCATCCATCGTAGTCCATCCTGAATTCATTCCACATCATTCAGTTCGCTCCCAAACACTTTCTCATGACCACTACTGTCAGTCACTTCCGCGATTCAACGCACATCTCTTCTGTGCCAGAGTCAATTCAAAGTGCCAACAGCATAGTTCAGGGTTGTAACAATAGCACCTCCTCTGCTTCCAACCTACCTGATATCCAAATGCTACTGCAAACATTTCAGTGGAGAATCAAGAAACCTTGAGTCACATATGAATCATTAAGCTGCTTTATTTCACAATTAGTGAGCACAGTTGGCAAAAATAATGATTCACTCAGCTTAATTCATTCAACTTGCTTTCACATTAAAAAATACCAATTACACCAAGTTTCCTTACATCAGCGAGGTTCTATTTTCCCCGAAAACTGGCCTGGGTTTTTATTCTGATTGCTCATGTCTCCCAGGCAATTTTTTGGTGGAATAGGGAATGCATGCTTTATCATAATTGTCTGGGCAGGCCAAATTAACTGGTCCCGATAGCGTGTCATCTGTCTATCACTGTATTCTTAACTTCAACAAATTAGTGCCATCTTCTCCTATGTATATATTCTATATCCTCATGTTCTTCAGAATTTGACAAAAGCTCAAAGCCTTTTTTTTGTTTAAGTGTCTTACTATCAGTTTTTATTCCCATATTGACAGCCATAAGGGATAGGCTGGCAGACACCCTTAATAAGTGTGTTAGTCCAGAGACTTCCCCATTTAGCAACAGCTCAGCCAGGCTTGTGCATTTCATATTGTTAAGAGTTTTTGTGGAAGACAAAGTACCTCTTTTAGTCAACTTGCCTAACATCTCTTTACATGGTTCAACTTAAACTTTGTTTTATCATGTTCTTGTCAAGCACCATAGGATACCTTATTCTGTGAAAGGTGCTCATACCTGAATAATTATAACCACATTTTCACTTAGTGCTTTTCCCACAACCCTGCCAAATGAATGGGAATATTAAAAGACCACTATTTAAAATAGCTAAATGTCCCAAAACTTTTGCACCAAAGATGTGTTTTTTTTTCCTCCCACAAAAAATAATTAAACAAGATAGCTCTGAATGGTAAAGATGACTTCCAGATTTCTTAAACCAATGCGTTGACAAATTCTGTATTCTCAAGACCATGGCAGAAAACTCACATTCTTAAAATTCTTAAGCTACAGTTCTTACCAGATCCAAACATTATGTAAAAGTTGAAAAGCTCTTAATAACTGGAACTCCAAACAGACTTAGAGGTCCATCTACACAGATCAATAAAATTTAGGGACCAGATAGAAAATGAGAGAAAAAAAGTGGCATAATTAATGTCAGTCTTTATGAAGGCTAGGTGGTAGGAATTTTGCGAGAGCTGTACAAAGCTCCAGCCAGACCTGATCAGCAGTACTGTATAGCTTAGAAAAAATATATTGACCTGGGAAGGAGCACAAGATAAATTTATTAGAATGCTCACAGAACTCCTGAATTTAATTTATGAGTGGAGGTTACATAAACTAGGTTTGCATTTCCTGGATTACAGAAGATGGAGTGATATTTGATCTAGGTTTATTGGGTTTTGAAAAAAAAAATCCATAGAGGCAGAAACATTTTCTCGCAGTTCGGTGAGCCAAAGACCAGGGAACGTGACCTTAAAATCAGGAGTTAGGACACTTTTGTTAACCTCAAGGGTAGCAGAATGGAATTCTCTCCTACAAAAAGCAAATGCGAGCATAGCTTAAAAATAAGATCAATAGATTTGTTGCTGGACAAGAATATAAAATAGAAATGAAGTTCAAGTGAAATGTAAATCGAGTCAGAGATGTACAGTACGGAAACAGACCCTTCGGTCCAACTCATCCATGCGGGCCAGATATCCCAACCTAATCTTGTCCCATTTACCATCACCCGTCCCATATCCCTCCGAATCCTTCCTATTCATATACCCATCCAGATGCCTTTTAAATATTGCAATTATACTAGCCTCCACCACTTCCTCTGGCAGCTCATTCCATACACTCACCACCCTGTGAGAGAAAAAGTTGCCCCTCAGGTCTCTTTTATATCTTTCTCCTCTCACCCTGAACCTACACCCTCTAGTTCTGGACATCCCCCATCCCAGGGAAAAGACTTTGTCTATTTATCCTATCCATGCCCCTCATGATTTTATAAACCTCTATGAGGTCACTCCTCAGCTTCTGACGCTCCAGGAAAAACAGCCCCAGCCTATTCAACCTTTCCTTATGTCTCAACCCTTCTAACCCTGGCCACATCTTTGTAAATCTTTTCTGAACCCTTTCAAGTTTCACAACATCCTTCCGATAGAAAGACGACCAAAACTGCACGCAATCTTCCAAAAGTGGCCTAACCAATGTCCTGTACAGCTGCAATATGACCTCCCAACTCCTGTACTCATCAGCAGTGATTTCTTGAAAAGGTGGGACAGGTGGCTTAAGTAGCTAAATTGTCTCTTCCTATTCCATGTTCTCCCTATGTATGTCGCCATTTAGTAGGAGTATGATTCAATTAGAATTAACAGCACTACTGAAAGCTTTCCATTTCCAGATTAAAGTAGATTGAGAAAATGGAGATCAATATAAATTGCCAAAAATCTAGAGGCTGCTTCGGTTTCCGGCATTGGTTGGCTGGTTCCTTTTCATAAAAGATCTTAAAAATCATTGCTATTCTAGCACAACTTAACTTCCTCAGAAAGGCAGAGCAAGAAAAATGGCCAACAAGTGACAAAAGACCACCCACTTTTGATTGTTAATAACACAAAGTCCACAACGGTTTAAATATCTACAATGTGCAAATACTACGACAGATAAAGTTACTTGCACACTTACCATCATTTGATCACAAAATTTATCATTAAAGGAGTTTGGAAAAAGTCTTGTAACAGACGTCAAGCGATTCACAACGTTTAAAGTCAGGCTGCGATAATCACCCAACATCATCAGGAGTGGCCGCATGTGAGTGTGGATTTGATCTACTTCAATTGTGGCCCCCTCCAAAAACTAAAAATGTAAACATTGAAAGAAAATTCAGGCGATTAAAAACATTAATTAGAAATTATCCTAAATCTCAAAGGCTTTAAAGTTCAATAAAATAAAGGAATGCAAGATATAGTGTCATGCTACATAGAACATGCAAACATAGAAAATAGGAGGGGAAGGCCATTTAGCTCTTTGAGCCTGCACCGCCATTCATTATGATCATACCTGATCATCCAACTTCGTAGCCTGTTCCCACTTCTCCACATCCTTTGAACCCTTTAGACCAAAGTGCTATATCCAATTCCTTCTTAAAATCATACAATAACTTGTTGTTCACTGATTTGCGAGATGGTGAATTCCACAGAGTCACCACTCTCTGGGCGAAGAAATTTCTCATCGGAGTCCTAACCTTGACTCTGGTTTCGGACTTCACTGCTACCGGGAACATCCTTCTCACATGTACCCTGTCTCGATCGGTTAGAATTTTATAGGCTTACGTAAAACCCCTGCTCAACCTCCTGAACTCCAACAAATATAATCCTAACCGATTCAACCACTCCTCATACACCAATCCCACCAAGCCAGGAAACAGACTTGTAAACGTTCACTCTACTCCCCTATTGCATGAACGTTTCAATTTGATATAAACAAGTTCTGCAGTACTTATTCAGATAGTAAATATTCAGGTTTACCATTCTTCTTTAAAGTCCTCTGTTGCTATCTGGAGTAAAAGCTTGCATGACAACAATCATATTAAAAGTGGATTTGCTATTTTATTGTTGTGATTGCTTTGTGGAAAGTATCACACTCATGCTGATCAACATATTAGAGAACAAAGTTACAAAGGGATTTGTGAAAAAAAAAATTCAAGACTGTAATTGACAAGTGTTCAGAAAGCAATCAAGTTTTGAGTGTTCACTTCAGCTTCAAGACTGCCCAAAACACTCAGTTATGCAGCCAAACTAAAATAGTAGCTGTGAGTTTTGAGAAGATTTGTAGCTCAGGTTGAAGTTCTGGATGTAGGTTTGTTCACTGAGCTGGTAGGTTCATTTTCATATGTTTTGTCACCATACTAGATAACATCATCAGTGAGCCTCCGGATGAAGGACTGGTGGCATGGCATGCTTTCTATTGATGTGTTTAGATTTTCTTGAGTTGGCAATGTCATTTCTAGTTCTTTTTCCTCAGGGGGTGGTAAATGGGATCCAAGTCATTGTGTCTATCAACACACATCGACTTGGATCCTGTTAACCATTCCCTGAGAAAAAGAACTAGAAGTGACATCACCACAAGGAAACCTAAACACACCAACAGAAAGTGAGCCATCCTAACAGTGCTTCATCCAGAGGCTCACTGACAACGTTACCTAGTATGGTGACAAAACATCTGAAAACAAACCTTCCAGCGCAGCAAACAAACCTACATCACTAAAATTGTACTTGCATATTAGCTTGTTTATCTACATTCAAATATGAAAGACATAATACAGTTCCAAAGTCAATGATATACCTAGCAATGTTAATTACTGGGCATTAGATGTGAAAGGAACATTTATGTTTATGGACCAGTGTTTTGTTTACATTCTGCAAAAGGTAAGCCACTCTTTGAAAAAATAGTACATTCCCTTTCATGAATTACAAAACACCTCTCCTGAACTCAAATTTGATTTAAAATGCAAACAAATGTAATGTTTTAAGAATCAGATTTGCACTGCATTACTTGTCTTGCCTAAAACTTAAATTATTGCGTGATTGAAAAACAGCATTAAAATTGAATAAATTATCGATCATTATACAACTGGGAAAGGGCGAAACACAAACAAAAAAACCAAAAAGAACTGCGGATGCTAGAAATCAGACATGAAAATAAATTGCTGGAAAAACTCAGCAGGTCTGGCAGCACCTGTGGAGAGAAATCAGAGTTAATGTTTCAGGTTCAGTGACTCTTCATCAGACCAAAAACATTAACTGATTTCTTTCTACAGATGCTGCCAAACTAAATATAAATATATGTACAAGAAGGCCACTGAACCCTTCAAGCCTGCTCCACTTTTCAGTAAGATCATGGGTGATCTGAACTATGTTCCTATAAGGTTAAGAAGCCAGGATATTCTCAGTAACCTCAGCCAGTGTGGGAATTAAACCCACACTGTTGCCATCACTCTGCATTACAAATCGGTTATCTAGCCAACTGAGCTAACCAATCCATACCCTCACCCGAATTCACCAATTATCTCTCGAATGAAAGAGCAGTCCTATGGTGGTCCTCTGGGATTATGTCGACTTTACCTTTATCTGATAATCCTTCAGTCTTTTGTAATCAAGAATCTATCTGTGCCTTAAAAATACTTAAATATTCAACATGCACTGTATTTTGAGGAAGTGAATTTCTAAATGTTAAGTAGGGGCCCATAATTGTCTCGAGTCTATGTTCTCATCATTTTTATACTACACGCATTACTACAGCAAATTGATATTTGGTGGAAAAGCAACAATTAATTAGGACAATAAATTTAGCCTGCATCACCACTTTGTCTAATGACAACACAACAAATTTAATTTTTAAATATTACTTTATTTAATTACAGACATGCAAGTGTCTGTCATGGCAACAGAACATGCTGTTAAATGTTAATAGAGCATTAATTCAGGATAATTTTGTTTGAATTCCTTTCAACAAGTGTCTGAGTAGCAACACCAAAATTGCACCAAAAACACTACAACTGACCTTCCTCATGCAGGCCTCTCCTGCCTCTTGCAGTTCATTATTTGTCGAGTTCAGCGCCTTGAACAGTGCAGCGATGATTTTTTCTCGTGACTGAGGTAAGTAATTGCAGGCAGCTAAGGCATCTATTCAAGATAAAGCAAAGCAGCACAATTTCACTCTTCACACAAACCAAGAGAACAGCAAACCAGTGAACAACTTCAAGATATGAATTAGCATATACAATTAGAATAAGAATCTTATGTCGTTGTTTGTACATTGGAAGAATAAACTAACTCAATTACACATACAAAACAAGATGGCAAATCGCAGAAGAGGGTGGGGGTACTTATAAACTTATCTTTGATGATTCTGTATTGAGTACATAAGGTTAACAGGTTCTCTAATGAAGGCATTTTAAAATGATTAAAGAATTTAATAGGGCAGAACGAAACGTTATTTATTCTGATGTGGGGGACCCAGAGAAAGGGGACATTAGTTTAAAATTAGAGCAAGCCCATTCAGAGAGGAGGTTAGAAAGCACAGCTTCACAGAAAGGATAACAGAGGTTGGGAACTCCCTCTCCCAAAATATTGTTGAGGCTGAGGATTAAGTGAAAATTTCAAAAGTGAGATTTAAAAGAGCTCTAAGCAGCTGTGCAGCCTTCTCCTGTTTCCACATTTTTGCTTGTGAAGTCACCACTGCTTGGAGAGAGACGATTAGTGGTGAGTTTAACCTGAGGGTCACCACACCTCAAGTAAGGAGTAAGGTCGAGAAGGTAGGACCTTCAGCCATTGCAGAAACTGAACCCACACAGCTGGCACCATCCTGCACTGCAAACCAGCCATCCAGCTAAATAAGCTGATCAATCTGTGTACAAAGAGCATAAAAAGGAGAAAGCAAGACTTATAAAAGAATAGGCATGGTCTGAATCCACTGCTATCATCCTTTTTAGTGTCTCTGTACCAAACTACCCCACCCTCAACTTACACACATGTACCAGCATCTGAAAAGGTAGCTCCTCAACCTTCCACTAATGCTATTGTTTTTTGTTCTGTAGCTACAAAGATGCAGCTAAGGGTAGCTCATCAGAGCACATACATGCACCTTCCATTAGTCAGCATCTCCCTACATTGGCACTGACACACAATGTCGCTATGCCATCATACAGACCAACCTTGCTTTATCTTTTCAAGTCCATCCATGAACAAAATGCTATAATCACACATAAATCTCCTCCAAAACGAGCATCAAAATGGACTAGTGTTTTAACAGTTCGTGAGCTACCTCAATTTATCACAAAATGGTTTCAAATTGAATTAGAGTTTGGTTATAAAGAACAGCAGAATGTTGAGACAGAAGCTTTCTACTGCTTTGTTTGGTTTCACTTACTCAGGGCAGCAATGCGTAACGGCACAAGTGAAGGAAGACTTTTGTAGCACGGGAGTTTCATAAGTGCAACATCTTCAGCTTCACAGAGATTTAGCAACTGCAACAAGATAAAAGCATTCAACAAGTCAAGCACCATTATTTGCTAAATGGAAGTATTCAACTGACAGACATCCTATCTGTGCAAAATGCTTTAATGTCATAAAAACTTGATTTAGATTAGATTACTTAGTGTGGAAACAGGCCCTTCGGCCCAACAAGTCCACACCAACCCGCCGAATAACAACCTACCCAGACCCATTCTCCTACATTTACCCCTTCACCTGACACTACGGGCAATTTAGCATGGCCAATTCACCTGACCTGCACATTTTTGGACTGTGGGAGGAAACCGGAGCACCCGGAGGAAACCCACGCAGAACGGGGAGAATGTGCAAGCTCCACACAGTCAGTCAGTCGCCTGAGATGGGAATTGAACCCAGGTCTCTGGCGCTGTGAGGCAGCAATGCTAACCACTGTGCCACCGTGCCGCCCACCTTGAAAACTTGTTTCTATTTCCAAAGCAACCCCCTGCACTTATTTCATTACTGACCACGAATGCGAAACAATCAGAATCAGATAGTAATTAGAAGTATGAGAATGTAAGGCTCGAAAGGTTAATGCTGAGGAGTGCACAGAGGTCAATTCAATGTGATGTTATATGGACTTGTGGGAGAACAGCTTTGGACCTTGAAGGAATCAGACTTAAACATCATGGTCCCCACCTTTTGAAAGGTTTGTCTATTGGCTGCATCTCTGACAGTACGGTATTCACTCAGTACAGTACAGAAGCTTCTTCCAATGTGAAGACATGCATCTTTGGGCTCTGAAAAACTATTCAGACTCCTGAATGATGTGCAGAAACATTAACACCCTCATGCTTGTGAATGGAATTATCCAACACACACAAACCTGAAGCAGATGACTCTCTAACCACTGAAAGCTATCTATATGAATGGCCACAAAAACAAAAAAAAGTTAATCGGCACAAGAGAGACAAATTCAGCAAGGCTGAACTTTAAATAAAAACTCCAGAAGCTAAATCTACACCCTAAGTGACTGCATTTTCTTTCTGATAAATTAATGACTTGTTTGTCCAAATAAATCACTGAAGTTTACCAAATTTAGAGAAGCTATACTACCAAAAGTGAACTGCCATGAAAACAAATTCACACACAAAATGAAAAGAATGGATAGGTAATACAGGAAGAAAGTACAGGTGTGAAACGTTTACCTCTGTATAAAATACTTTGTGCTCAACTACATTGAGATCCATGGTGAAAAGCCTGGGCTGTAGAGTGGTGCAAAACGTATTTCCTTCCATCAATCCGATCTGAGCATTTGCTGGTTGATGTCGCAATAAGTGCTTCTTAGGTGGAACCATATCTTGTAGGACCTGACAGCACATTGAGTAACCCAGAATCAAATTAACGTTCTAAACTTCATCAATATCACAACACGAAAATGCTTCATAATAAAAAGTGACAGACACGAAGGATTCAAACACATCTCAAATATAAACGTAATGGGTAGGGCACAGCTTCTAAAGCTCTGCCAATGCCTTTCCAAAGGAAAGGCCTAGGTTCCACATTTCTCTTCACCTTCAGAATTGACAAATTATTCACATATTGTCAAGGTCATCAGACTGTCAAATAAACAAAACCCTGGCAAAACGTCCTAACGATAAGGCCAGCTTTAAGACTGCAGCGTGGTAATGTCAAGTCGGGTAACATCAAGGACCCTGCCCTGTAACTATCTAGCAGTTCAGAGACCATAATGCAGTTTCAACAACAGAATACTACTACAGAGAAAATTTCAGTTCATCCCCAAAAACCACAGTTAATTAATTAAGCATGTTTCAAAGAGAAGGAATTCTCCATAGGAAAAACAATGATGATCCCATTAATCATCTTCATTATTAGATCTTCAAGAACAAGTTTATGTCCTTGACCTTCTGTCCTTGCAAGTTTGTGTATTATAGCAGGTAGGGCTTTCTTAGCAATTCATAGATACATTTGCACAAAAGCGCCACTATCCTGACCTCCAAAATTCATAAATTACAAAAGCATACCTCCAGTTAAATGAAATACTGCAGAGTTTGTGCACTACCTCTTTGTGGGGCTCCATTATTTCTGTTACACTTTTCCCCGTAACTTGAGCAAGCACTTGCAGAGAATGCATGGCCTGTTTTCGCACAGTGGAGTTTGGCGAGGTCACCTCCCGCACCAAGTCATGAGTCACATGGTGGAATGATTTTTCTTGAGCTGCAAGCAACTCTTCAGATTTCTCCTCATCCTTCAACGGAGTTGCACAACGAATTAACAGCTGTTCTAAAGTGGTCTTGGCCATTGCCACTGCTCCATTGGAAACCTGCACAGAAGCAAAGTTAGCCCTTTCAGTAAAGGTCAGTAAACACTAAGCAATACATTTTATCATGAGGAATTCAACCATCTGTTGGCATGGTCAGTCTGATACCTGGATCCTAAATCATACCAAGCCTCCACCACCTCCCTAACTGATTTACACTGGCTCCCAGTTTGACAATACTGCCAGTCAAAAATTCTCCTCTTTACCTTTCAAATTCTCTATTTTCACAAGCTCCTGTCACCTCAAGCTTCTATATTCAGAGTTCCGAGCATTCTTTCAACTCTGGCTTGAACTGTCATTCATTTATTCCATCCTTGGATGTAGGCATTGCTAGCTAGGACAGCATTTAATACCCATCCCTAACTATCCAGCCTCAAACTTCATTTCTGCACCAATGGAACCAGCCTTCTGCTGCCTGGGGTCCCTCTGCTCTGGAATCCTTTCCACTTTTCTTTCCAACTTTAAGATATTCTTTAAAACTTGTCCCTTCAATCAAGCTTTCAGTCATTGTCTGAATATTGCATTACGCAGCTTGGTGTCAAATGTTGTTTCTGCGCCTTTGGATGCTTTATAACATGAAGATGTTAGTTGGCTGAAAAGCCATATCCTTCATGACTGACTGGTCAAGAGCGAGCACGTGGTAACCCTCGGCAAAGTGTCATGTTGAATCCAAAAATCGATTGGAGGCGGGAAGCAGAGGATGATGGTAGAGGAGTGTTTGATTAACCAGAAGTCTGCTTTTACTGGGACTTGGTGCTATGGATCTTCTTGTTTATACTGCACATTAATGATTGGGCCTTAAGTGTAAGGGATATGAGCAAGAAGTTCGTAGATGAGAAAAACTAGTGGGGTGCTGACCACTAAGGATGATAGCCATAAATTGCAGGAGGATATCAATGGACTGTTCAGGTGGGCATAATAGAGACAAATGGAATTCCACGTGGAAAAACGTGAGGTAATGAACTTGGAGAGGGCTAGCAAAGCAAAGGATTGCACTATGAATGGTAAGGCATTGGAAGTCCTGAAGATCTAAGGGACCTTGGTGTACATATTCACAGATCTGTGAAGGTAGCAGGGAAAGACAACAAAATGGCCAAGGCAGAGAATACAAGAGCAAGGAGGTTCATGCTGGAACTGTGTAAACACTGGTTGTGCCACAACTTGAGTACTGCATGTGGTTCTGATCACCTCATCATAGATAAGATGTAACTGTATCAGAGAGGGTACAGTGAAGAGTTACTAAGATGCAGCCTAGGACAGAGTTTGAGCCGAGAAGAAAAAGAAAATCAGATAGCCCTGGGTCATTTTCCTTTGAATAGCAAAAGGAAGAGAAGGGAACCAACAGAGATATATAAAAAATTATAAGGGGCATAGTTAACTTGGATAAGGCTGCATTTTTTCCATTAGTAGAGAAGTCAACAGACAGGGAGCATAAATTTAAAAGTATGAGGTAGAAGGTTAACAGGAGAGTTCAGAAGAATGTTTTTCATCCAAAAAGTGGTGGGAGACAAACTCATTGCCTGAAGGGATGGCAAGTCAAAAACTCTAACATTTGAGCAGCATTTCGATATTCCCTTCAGTTACCACAGAGGGAGGGCTATCGGCCAAAAGCTGGAAAACAGAATTAGAATCAGAAATTTGTTGATCAGTGCAAGCATGAGGGTTGAATGGCCTCCTCCAGTGTTGTAAGTGACTATGACTTTAGAAGAAAAAACGGTTGATTGCACTCACTGATTTATAAATCTAGTTTCAGTTCATGTACAATTCAACTGTAGTACAAGCACAAGCAGGTGCTACCATGAGCTAGATAAAAATAATGATGTGTCATGAATTTCATGTATCCCATAATCTCATGAGAAGCACAATACCTCTCCAGTCAGATCCATCATGACAAAAAGAAGAGCCTTCAAAAACGTTTGCTGATTCTGTAGGACCCAAATCAAAGGAAGGCGCTCCATCAAGAATTTAATGGACACGACACCACCAAGTTTAGCATACCAGGCTTGTTCATAACAGCAGGCACAAAGACGTTCCACAATGTACGAAAATAAAGGTAACAGGCATGCCTATTGGAATTTAAAACAAAACATTTCTCATTTGGTAACACCAAATACATTAAAAATTCTAATGATATGTTATTTATTACCTTGAACAGAATGTAACTTTTTTTTGAATGAGAAATGCCATTTAACTTCAGGTGGATATTAAAAAAAAACCCATGACAAGATTATGGAGAAGCCCAAACATACCACCACCCATCTCCCTACCCATTTGATCGACCCCTTAATCAACATCACTAAAAACAAAAAGAAACAGATCAACTGATCATTTATCACGTTGCTGTTACCATTAATTGAAATGCACTGTACGTACATTAGCTGCTACATTTCATATATTACAAATGGCTTCATTTCAAAAGCACATAACTGGCTGTGAAGATCTTTGGCATATTTCATGTTGTGAAAGGTGCTTTATAAACACAAGTTCTTGCCTTCCACTTTAGATTATTTACCAAGGGTTGTAAGTTAAAAATGATTATGCTTTGATAACATTGCTCAACATACCCATTAGAAATACAAAAGTGCCTACCCGTTCCTTTGAGCCTAAAATTATGCTTGCTACATCAAAGATAACAGCCAGAGCCACTTCTCCTATTTTGCAGAGCTCTTTTTCCTCATAAGCCATGCAAATGGCTATAGCATCAATAAGCACCAGTGGGTCCATTCCTTTTGATCCATTTTCTTCACTGTGGAACATGGCTGTGCTTGGCTGACTGCCTACTTGGTAACACTGAAGCAAGAAAGGGCCTGGGGAACACAATTAAAGATTTTTACACTACACACCACACAAAGTAAAAACACTGAATTGCAGGCTGCAGAAGAAAAGATAACATCTATAATTTATATTTTAGTGCAGACAATAAAGACCCAACAAATGTTTAAAAAGGTACAAGTCAGATCCCATATCTCCACCAAGCAATGCATTCCTTTACTGTAAGGATTTATTCAAGGTAATATTATTTGCTCCTTTCTCTCAATGTTGTTTGTGGGAGTGTACTACATGCAAACTGATGTTGTTTCCCTTTTTACAACAGTGATGTCACTTCAGAAGGACCTAGTGGTTGTGAAGTGCTTTGGGACATCCTGAAGACATGAAAAGAATGGAGTGGAATTATTTCTTTGAGCTTAAGCTGGAAGCTAAATTGTTTAAAGTGGCTGCATATACAATCAAGTTGCAAACAAAATGTTATTGAGCAGAAGTGTTATTACAAACTAAACATTTTTTTTAAACATAGATAAAATGTAGAAATTTTTTTAAAATGGTATTTAAAATATAATTTTAAATTTCATATAACACTGTCTTGTGATCCGAATTCCACCAGATTGACAAGTCCCAGATTTACTCTCTAACACATTCATGCATTTGTCAATTATGATTGTAATTTCACACCTGTGGAATTAAACCACAGCAATATCCTCCATTCAGTTCTACAAGGGTTTAATTTTTTGCTTGTAATAGCTTCAGAAAGGCCTCAGTTCAACCTCAACAATGTAGAAGGTGATATTTACTCACCACACTGTTGAGCTACTGCCACCATGGTGTAGTGACGGATCAAACTGGCCACAAAAGGCAGAGCACTAGGCCGCAGATCTTTAATGACAGCTGACATAAATGCTCCCGTCAAAGCCTGTTCAAATGTTTTACGAGCAGGTGTGTCTTGTGCTTTGTAACGGTGCGATATAATTACGCTTGGTATCGCCTTCTCGGTGAAACTGGAAGACAAAATGAAATTAATTTGAGAAAACCACTCACTGCATTATTAACAAGTCAACCATGAAAATCACACAGCAGGTAAAAGAGTTTCTTTAACATTTTGATAGAGCTGACCCAATTCAATTACTCCATTTTAATACTGTCAACTGCTGACCACAAATAAGATGGATGGTTCAATTTCATCACAGCTATTTAGGGCCAGCTGCTGCAAATAAGGCAAATGTGCTCCAAATGGTACAAGCGCTGACAACCAAATGCGATCATTGAGTGACGTTTCAATATTTACAGTGTGCTGTGCTCAAGTCATTTCATTTGATTTTGAAAAGCTGAAATGTTAAATCAATTTGGCAAAGAGAGCTATTATACCAAGATTGAGAAATGCTTATGCTGCTGCCCTTATTTGATAGATTTTAGTATTGCCTTTATTAAGAGATGTTTTTCCTCTTGCAGATTTTGCTTCAGTGGGTTTATGTTGTTCTTTTCACCTCAACTGAGTGCCAAAATCACAGACAATTTTTAGGCAAATGCTGGTGGATTATTCAACTCGGGTGGACTTTAAAGCAAAGCTGATATCCTGCCTGCACCAAACATTAATGTAAACATACACAACCCCATCACCCCCCACCATTCCAACTGGGGACTTCTAGTTAACCATCAGAAACAAATGAACCCAAGCAATCCTTTCCTAATTATAAGTGTTCAAAAGGCCATTTGTTCTGCCCCATTTGTGGTCGTCTAGCTGAAATAAGCAGAAAACATAAATCAAGTCCAAGGTGCTCTCTCTATGGTTCAGGTGCTCATTGGTTAACTTGTCAAGTAACATAGGTTGCGAATATCAAAGAAGTCCATAATTAATATTAACGCAAGTGTCTTTCATTGTGTTTCCTTAAAAAATGTATTCTGAGACTGTAGAAAGAGAGTCATAGAGATGTACAGCATGGAAACAGACCCTTTGGTCAAACTCGTCCATGCTGACCAGATATGCCAACCTAACCTAGTCCCACTTGCCAGCACCAGGCCCATATCCCTCCAAACCCTTCCTATTCATATACCCATCCAAATGCCTTTTAAATGTTGCAATTGTACCAGCCTCCACCACTTCCTCTGGCAGCTCATTCCATACACACATCACCCTCTGCATGAAAAAAAAGTTGCCCCTTAAGTCCCTTTTTATACATTTACCCTCTCACCCTAAACCTATGCTCTCTAGTTCTGGACTCCCCCACCCCAGGGAAAATACTTTGCCTATTTACCCTATCTATGCCCCTCATGATTTTATAAACCTCTATAAGGTCACCTCTCAGCCTTCGATGCTCTAGGAAAAACAGCCCCAGCCTATTCAGCCTCTCCCTATAGCTCAAATCCTCCAACCCTGAAAACATCCTTGTAAATCTTTTCTGAACCCTTTCAAGTTTCATAACATCTTTCCAATAGGAAGGAGACCAGAATTGCACAATAGTCAAAAAGTGCTCTACAACTGCAACATGAATTCACAACTCCTATAGTCAATGCTCTGACCAATAAAGGAAAGCATATCAAACGTTTTCTTCACTATCCTATCCACCTGTGACTTCATTTTCAAGGAACTATGAACCTGCATTCCAAGGTCTCTTTATTCAGCAACACTCCTTAGGACCTTACCATTAAGTGTAAATGTAAAGCTTTTATTCATTTCTAATCAATAAATTGACCAAATGAAGATCTAACATGCAAATCACTCTTAGAGAGGGTCACAAAAGTTGCATTATGACTCTACTCCAACAGAAATTTAAATGGAAGCTGCATTTTATCAGAATACCTCAGTAATTCAACAACTACCATCTAATCAGGAGCCAGTCTCATACATATGCAATGTAGTTTCGCTCACTTCGGATACCCCAAAATAACAATTATAGTTGGCAAACTTCTGCTCTTTCCTTTAGGGAAAATTGCACAAGTTCATTTATTGGGAAACAAGCATTGCGTGACCAACATTGGAGTGGTCAAATGATGCTGTCCATCACCCAGCATTCACTAACACATCATAAAACATTCTAGCACACAACTGCATTCAGGAAGTGAAGGTTTCAAGAATCCCAATAGAGAAATGGCTGCCATAATCACAAAACTACCATAATAATTAAACAAAATTTAATTTGCTGGCAGGAGGCCAAAAGGTATATAATTTGACTGCTTTGTCTACAATATGTTCACTGAACTTGCCCAAATGCAAAAATGTAAATTAGTTGCAATTATGTTTATCAACTAACCTAAAAATCAGTGATTCTAATTTTTACTGCAAATCATATTAAAAAGAAGAATAAACTCTGATTAATCTGCACAGAACATGCATTTTCAAAATTTGTGGAATAAAATCAGAATTGTAATTATTGATGCTTTAAAGTGATGAAAAGGATCACAAGTAGGAGCAGAAAATCATGCAGACACTTGAGACTACAATCATTGAAACATATATACAAATTAGGAGTAGGCCATTCAGCCTCTCAATCCTGTTCCACCATTCAATAAGATTGTGCCTTCAACTCCACTTGATTAGCTGCTTCAAAAACGGTTTCTCATATGTTTTCTGTATAAAAGAGGTTTCAATAGATATCCCTTTTGTACTCAAGATTCCTGTGTAAAGAGAAACTGTAGACTATGCATCTACAAATACATTAAGGACAAAAGGGTAACGAGGGAGAGAATAGGGCCCCTCAAAGATCAACAAGTCAGCCTTTGTGTGGAGCCGCAGATATGGGAGAGATACTAAACAAGTATTTTGCATCAGTATTTACTGTGGAAAAGGATTTGGAAGATGTAGAAAGTCAGGAAATAGATGGTGACACCTTGCAAAATGTCCAGATTACAGAGGAGGAAGTGCTGGATGTCTTGAAACGCATAAAGGTGGATAAGTTCCCAGGACCTGATCAGGTGTACCCTAGAACTCTGTGGGAAGCTAGAGAAGTGATTGCTGGGCCTCTTGCTGAGATATTTATATCATCGATAGTCACAGGTGAGGTGCCGGAAGACTGGAAGTTGGCTAATGTGGTGCCACTGTTTAAGAAGGGTGGTAAGGACAAGCCAGGGAACTATAGGCCAGTGAGCCTGACCTCGGTGGTGGACAAGTTGTTGGATGGAATCCTGAGGGACAGGATGTACATGTATTTGGAAAGGCAAGGACTGATTAGGGATAGTCAACGTGGCTTTGTGCGTGGGAAATCACGTCTCACAAACTTGATTTGGGTCTTTTGAAGTAATAACAAAGAGGATTGATGAGGGCAGAGCAGTAGATATGATCTATATGGACTTCAGTAAGGCATTTGACAAGGTTCCCCATGGGAGACTGATTAGCAAGGTTAGATTAGATTAGATTAGATTAGATTACATTACAGTGTGGAAACAGGCCCTTTGGCCCAACAAGTCCACACCGACCCGCCGAAGCGAAACCCACCCATACCCCTACATTTACCCGTTACCTAACACTACGGGCAATTTAGCATGGCCAATTCACCTGACCCTGCACATCTTTGTGACTGTGGGAGGAAACCGGAGCACCCGGAGGAAACCCACGCAGACACGGGGAGAACGTGCAAACTCCACACAGTCAGTCGCCTGAGGCGGGAAGTGAACCCGGGTCTCAGGCGCTGTGAGGCAGCAGTGCTAACCACTGTGCCACCGTGCCGCCCAAAATCTCATGGAATACAGGGAGAACCAGCCATTTGGATACAGAACTGGCTCAAAGGTAGAAGACAGAGGGTGGTGGTGGAGGGTTGTTTTTCAGACTGGAGGCCTGTGACCAGTAGAGTGCCACAAGGATCGGTGCTGGGTCCTCTACTTTGTCATTTACATAAATGATTTGGATGCGCACATAAGTGGTACAGTTAGTAAGTTTGCTGATGACACCAAAATTGGACAGTGGGCAGTGAAGAAGGTTACCTCCGATTACAACAGGATCTTGACCAGATGGGCCAATGGGCTGAGAAGTAGCAGATGGAGCTCAATTCAGATAAATGCGAGGTGCTGCATTTTGGGAAAGCAAGTCTTAGCAGGACTTATACTCTTAATGGTAAGATCCTAGGGAGTGTTGCTGAACAAAGAGACCTTGGAGTGCGGTTCATAGCTCCTTGAAAATAGATTTGCAGGTAGATAGGATAGTGAAGGCTGTGTTTGGTATGCTTTCTTTTATTGGTCAGATTATTGAGTACAGAAGTTGGGAGGTCATGTTGTGGCTGAAAACGACATTGGTTAGGCCACTGTTGGAATATTGCGTGCAATTCTGGTCTCCTTCCTATCGGAAAGATGTTGTGAAACTTGAAAGGGTTCAGAAAAGATTTACAAGGATGCTGCCAGGGTTGGAGGATTTGAGCTATAGGGAGAGGCTGAATAGACTGGGGCTGTTTTCCCTGGAGCGTCAGAGGCTGAGGGGTGACCTTATAGAGGCTTACAAAATTATTAGGGGCATGGATAGGATAAATAGACAAAGTCTATTCCCTGGGGTCGGGGAGTCCAGAACTAGAGGGCATAGGTTTAGGGTGAGAGGAGAAAGATATAAAAAAGACCTATGGGGCAACTTTTTCACACAGAGTGGTACGTGTATGGAATGAGCTGCCAGAGGAAGTGGAGGAGGCTGGTACAATTGCAACATTTAAAAAGCATTTGGATGGGTATACGAATAGGAAGGATATGGGCTGGGTGCTGGCAGGTGGGACTAGATTGGGTTGGGATATCTGGTCGGCATAGATGGGCTGGACTGATGGGTCTGTTTCCATGCTGTATATCTGAATGACACTACGACTCTAATTATGAATTTTTATATTCAATTTCTACACTAAATCTCTGCTGTCCTTACTTCGGATGGGCAAGTAGTTGGTATAATGAATGCTTGTTGTCATCCAAGCTCATCATTGCCACCAAAAAGCATTTGATAACTTCCCAAGCCTGGCGACGATAATATGGCTCTGTGTTGGCACTCTTCAGACAATCCAAAGCAGTTTCAATTGCCTAGAATAAAAACCAAAACAGCATTTGTAGACAAAATCAAAACAATTTTGAAGTTCCATCCCATGTCCCACTGAAATTTCATTAAACTATGGAATTTTTAAGACATATATTTAGGCTATAGTCGAACATGAACAGCGGCCCTGCATGCAATGAGGTGCCACCCTGCATACAATGACACGAGCAGGTACGCTTTGCAGATTGTCAAACTGGTACACTGCATTTGACACAAACAAAACAGCAATTTACCATTGTTCAATTTACAGCATACATAAAGGATTTTTTATTTGCCTCAGAAACAAAGCTGGCATTCAGGTGGGACAAAAACCTCGAGTACCATCTCTCATTAATTAATATGCAGTGCTCTAATAGCAACAAACTTTTCAAGGGATGAAGATTGAATTGGCTGTATGCATCATAGCAACATATTCATCCTATATTCAGTGCTTTCCTTTCAAACAAGAGGCACCATACAATTGGTTTGTCTGATCTTTATAAAAAGGTTATCTTCTCTTGATATATTCACTTGTTGAAACACAGGATAGCCATTTCAAAGAGACTGATTTAAGGTCAATTTCATGATAGCACAATAAATTCCATGATTACTATCATATTTTTAATTTTGAAAATATCTTTGTATTTCCTGCAGTTAGTCATTTCCAAGGACAATGACAGATCACTGCTATGTTCCAGAGGTCATGTAAAATGTGAAAGTTAAACTATCTCAGGGGTGAATAATCTTTGAAATCTATTTCAAATGTTAACCCACTTCAAGAAACACGGAGCCAAATTGTTCAGCCCCAATGGGCATTCAGACTGCACCACAACTTGGCAAAACAAAATCCACATTTGCTGAAGCACTGACACAGATGCTTCTTTCCACTGCTGCATGTGCCACAGTTCTAAACAAATGATTTTAACCCCACAGATAACTCTAGAATGATCATTAATTCAAGTAAAAACCCTATTGTCATTCTGATCAATTGTTTAAAATAGAGATCATCTATTTAAATGAAGGGGAACTTTTCTTCAACAGTAATATGAGCCACTAGATAGATAACTTAACCTGTGACTACAATGTTATTCAATTGCCAAATATCTATAACCCACTCCTATGTGGGATGAAATCTGCCTTTAGTAGCTCATTGCTCAGTATTTAGTTTGCAATATAAAGTACAATACAAAAAACTAATGCATTTAGAGAAAGGCCCAGTTGAAGTGCTCTGCATGCCACAACAAATACACCTCCAATAATTCATTCCTGATCTATTTGTTAAGGAAGAAAGATCAGTATAAATTCCAAATGGCATTTTAGTCAAATGATTCAGCCCTAGATTCTTGTAATTTAGTACAGTGAAACACCATATCCAATGTTTGACTGGATGTATGGAAAACACAATTTGTAACACATGACTTTTAAAGAAAACACCAAACACAAAGTCTGACCTGCATTTCTACAGTACCTTCCATTGCCTCAAAAGGTCTCAAAGCATTCTACAGACAATGAAGCATTTCTGAAACATAGTCACAATTGTTATCTAGGAAATTATGCCTTCCAGTTTGCAGGTAGTAAGCTTTCACAAAAAGTTGATAGTGACCAGTTAGTGTTTGAGACCAGGGCTCCTCTTCAAAATAGTACCATGGGACATTTTGTGTCCACCAGGGGGACAGACATGATATTGGTTTAACTTCTCATCCAAAAGATAACATCCCAACAGGCAGCATATTCTCAGTACTACATGGAGGCTCACCTTTGATTTTGTGCTCAAGTTATGGAATGCAACTTGAATTTAATCACATGACTCAGAGGCAAGAGTGCTACCCAGTGACAGAAGACGACTTGAAAATTACAAGCATTATGTTATCTGTCAACAAAACAACAATGGAAAATTCACTCAGGTCATCATGAATGAGAAATTTCATGATGCAGCTGGCTGTAAACTGAAAACCAATTCACCTATTCATTAATGTGAAATTATTCAACTAATGGTGCGAAGTGACTGCTGCAAGTGACTGTCCTATTGAAAGGCAAACAATTTGTCTATGGAGGAAAATATTTTTAGACTACCATTTCTAGAATCAACCATCAGGCTATATCACCAACTTTAATCAAAGTCCATCAAGATTTCACTATACAGTCAAGTCTTATCTACAGACCACTGAAGTGGGCCACATGAATACAGTAAAAATGAAAAATTTTTTTAAAACCAAAAATGCTCATTGTACCATACAAATAACTCTTCAAGCTACAAGTCTAGTGTGAGGAAGATAATTTTTTTTTAAACACAATCAGAACCTCTCACTAAATGAAAATGACTGGCCTGCCAGCACCAACTCTATGTTTACTAAGCTTTATCCATTTACTTTTAAAATGGCAAGCCTCAAACATTAAGCACAGATGCCTTTTTAAAATTCTGTTCACGAGTGCCACATATTTATTACAGCAATTTACAAGGAGTAGTACTTTCAATCACCCATTTCAACTCAAAGCTTGCTCGTGGAATATGAAATGCAAAATTCTAAATCAGCTTTTCAAGCTGAACAAGAACTCCCTATATAGAAAAATGACTTTTCCTTGGCAGTACTATTTAAACATGTTGAATGAATGAATATGTATTGCTGTGTTACAATATAATAGTATATATTTATGACCACTTTTTAAGAGCAGGGTGTGTTTATTTGTAAAGCAATCGTTTGATTTGATGTTTTTCCATTTTATTCTTCTGTATCATTATAAATAAAGTCAAGCACTAAGTACCAATCACCCAGAATGTTGGGACAGCATGGCTTTGAAGAAAGAAAATGACATGAACCACAGGCACAAATTCCACAGCTAGGATTTGATTGAATAGTTTTATATTCTGACAATATTTTGTGTCAGATCCAATTGTATGGTTAGACACATTAACAAACTAACAACACCATTTGTTAAAAGTATGAGCTTTGGAATAAAACAATAGTGTGACCATTTTTCAATCCAGAGGAAGGCTAGGAATCGAAAACAGGTTTATTGATTTAACCTCACTTTCATTACCTGAAGATTTTAAATGCCATACATTTACAACAGATTAATGCAAAATGGTAAAAGTGTGTTATAACTATAAAACCCTCTCAAAGTTTTAAAAAATGTTTATCATTGTAAACACTTTTGACTTTTACAAGTGATTTACATTTTCACATTTTGAAAAGAGAGGGTGCTCTTTGCTTTGACTCCCTTGTATACCGAGATACTGTGCACAACACAAGTACAAAAGAATTAACTTCCCAAAAGAATTGTTGATTTTAATTTTAAAAGATATGATGTCTGCTCAGAAAGCTGATCAACGGACTCCTCAAAATGTTTCTGACACTGAACTCAGTGAAACTGTTGAGAACTTGGTCATCTACTACTATTACTTAATGCAAAAAGATGCAACATGACAATAATTCAGTCTTTCTTCTAAATGCTATGACTCTTAAAATTGTCAATCCCTTCCCAGTAGTGGAGGCTGGTACAATTATAACATTTCAAAGGCACCTGGATGGGTATATGAATACAAAGGATTTAGAGGAACATAGGCCAAGTGTTGGTAATGGGACTAGATTAATTTAGGATATCTGATCGGCATGGAGAAGTTAGACCGAAGGATCGGTTTCCGTGCCGTACATCTATGACTCAGTTGCCCTTTGCCAAATTAGCATTTTCACAAAAATGTATCCCACATTATAACATCGATTACACTTCAAAAAGGTACTTCAGTGCAACACTGAAAGATTTCACAACACGCGATACAATTTATTTCCAACAGTAAAATAATGTCTTTCATTGTTTTTTATTAAAACAGTTAAACTCTAAGTGCACAGGAAAGCTGTGAAGGTTAGAAAGGCATCACATTCTATTGTTTCTGCCAAATTAATTGATTATAGTAAGGGCACAACTGGATGAAGACACCGCCAAATCAGAGAGCTAGTCATACATCACCCACTGGTCAGGGTGCATACATGAAGTATGACTAATTGAAGAATAGCTGCCTGGTCAACACTTGACACTAAACTTCACAGAAAAACTTTCCATCAGTCAGACAAGAAGAAACAGCGTTCTGTTTAAAGAATGATGTTCATTCATTTCGAATAATTCACATGAAATCCTATGATTCTACAATTATACTATTCGGTCATTGATAATACTTTTCCAACACAACCTTTTTGTTTAACTGTTCGTTTACTATTTCGTAAAGCAGCTGATGTGAATAAATTGTAAGGATCACCCTACAGCCGCCACACCATTTCTTAACCACCAATTGTAAATTTTTGGGGCACATGCCTTTTGGTGAGGAGTTTCAGTTTGGGGTGTTATATTTATTTTCGTTAATTAGAATTGTGCTATAATGTAAACAGAGAGCACAGAAAAAGTTGCAGTGAAGATGGGGACAAATTAATTGCATATTTTAATGCTGTCAATCAAAATTAACTGCACATCGAAGGGAAATGCTCCAGGTGGAAGCAGAGCAGTTAAATTGAATTAAGGACTTTAATACAACTCCTGATGGGTTTTTACTTAGAAAAGCTCACAAGTTAGGGAAGAAACTGAATACCTGCAAACCCATTCCTGTTACTGGATTACTTCCATTTTCAAATGACCCAAGCTACAAGACAACCAAAGAATAGCCTTTCACATTGAGCTGACGCTGTACATGGACTTAGTCATTTTCTTGTTCTTCCTGTCCCAAAAAGCTGAATGCCACAGGATTTTACAGCACTTCAGCACAAAAATGTATATGCTTTTAATTCTTTTGACTTCCACAAGTCTTTTGCCTCCACTTATTCAGACAATCTCTGCAAATATTGCTGTATGACTCATAAGGTAAATTAACAGAACCTGAGTCAACTCACTTCCAAGTTATTCCCGTTTTTCTGTGGGCAAATGACCAGTCACTACCAGCCGTCAATATGAGGGTTAGCAGTCTCACCTCCGAACACAGGTTGTGGATTCAAGTTCCGCTCCATATAATCCAAGATGACACTTCCAGTATAGTACTGGCAGACACAGCGTGATCAGATGAGGTGTTAAATCCAAGTCTCATTTCGCCTCTTAGGGTAGATACAACTGATCCTGTAGCACTACATCAAATTCTATTGGGGGGGGGGGGGGGGTGGAGTTCTGATCAATATTTGTCCTTCATATATCATTGAAATCATAATTCTGTGTTCAGATGCTGCCAAACATGTGCTTTATGTAATCTCTATTTTTGTTTCTGGTTTACATTATCTGCAGTTCTTTCAATTTTTACAGACTGGGGAATACATTTTTCTTCCAAACCCAGTGAGGTAAGATATTCCTTAACAATACTATAATTGCCAATTCTTGCCACACTGTGGTAGTGTACTTAATACTGGATACACAACGCTGCATCAAATAAACCTACAATATACACTGTTTAAACAGTGCCATCAAGTGGCTGCAATCAATATGGCAAGATTTTCAATGTATAAAGGGTACATAGGTAACTCAGAACCCCATAATTTGCTTTATGGGGCCTTTTTCTTTAGACAATAAAGATCTCAGAAAAAGTTGTATGTGAAGTGGAAAGAATTCAAGAGTTTGCTATACAAAGAACAGGCAATCCTAATCTATCTCTGTATCTTGGCTGAAAGCAGCTCCTATCTAAAACAACATGTAACATAGCCCTCTGTGTTTAAGCACTGATGATGCAAGAGAACTACCATGTGTATAACTTCCTACAAATGCTAAAATCTCAATGATTCATCAACATTACAGCAACAGCATAGCTTAGAAGTTTGAAACTAGGTTAACTGGAGAGAATGGAGAAAGAAAGGTATTAGAATTAAAATCCGTGAATCATAACAGTTAAAAAAAACATTTTGCAAGAGCTCAGATCACATGAGAAATCAATGCCTTGGCAGAGATTTCAGAGATCAACAAGCCAGCACAATTTGAGAAGATATATGTATTAAAATGCAAGCTATTTAACTTTGGTTGGGTACTCAGCTGTACAACAGGGTGGTTATGTTGAAAGCGAGTCTTGAGAAGATTTGTAGCCCAGGTTGAGGTTCTGGATGTAGATTTGCTCGCTGAACTAGATTAGATTAGATTACTTTAGGATTACTTAGTGTGGAAACAGGCCCTTCGGCCCAACAAGTCCACACCGCCCCGCCGAAGCGCAACCCACCCATACCCCTACATTTACCCCTTACCTAACACTACGGACAATTTAGCACGGCCAATTCACCTGACCTGCACATCTTTGGACTGAGAGAGGAAACCGGAGCACCCGGAGGAAACCCACGCAGACACGGGGAGAACGTGCAAACTCCACAGAGTCAGTTGCCTGAGGCGGGAATTGAACCCGGTCTCTAGCGCTGTGAGGCAGCAGTGCTAAACACTGTGCCACCGTGCCGCCCACTTTTTTAAATTGAAGGTTTTTTTTTAACTAGAAGGTTCATTTCCAGACATTTCATCACTCTACTAGTGTGCCCATCTTCAGTGGGCCTCTGGGCGAAGCACTGCTGATGGTTCCTGCTTTCTATTTATATGTTTGGGTTTCTTTGGGTTGGTGATGTCATTTCCTGTGGTGGTGTCATTTCCTGTTCTTTTTCACAAGGGGGGTAGATGAGGTCTAACTCGATGTGTTTGTTGATAGAGTTCCGGTTGGAATGCCATGCTTCTAGAAATTCTCATGCGTTTCTCTGTTTGGCTTGTCCGAGGATGGATGTGTTGTCCCAGTCGGTGTCCTTCCTTATCCGAATGTAGGAATACTAGTGAGAGAGGGTCATGTCGTTTTGTGGCTAGTTGACATACTGAAAACTAAACACCAGGATACATGAACATCAACTAGCCACACAACGACATGCTCCTCTCTCACTAGTATCCTTACATTCAGATAAGGAAGGACACCACTTAGACTGGGACAACACATCCATCCTAGGACAAGCCAAACAGAGACACGCACGAGAATTCCTAGAAACACATTCCAACTGGAACTATCAAAAAAGAGGTAGACCCCATCTACGACCCCCCTGAGAAAAACAGGAAATGACATCACCAACCCAAAGAAACACAAAACATAAATAGAAAGCAGGAATCATCAGCAGTGCTTCGCCCAGAGGCCCACTGAAGATATTACCGAGTAGGGTGACGAAACGTCTGGAAATAAACGTTCCAGCTCAGCGAGCAAACCTACACCCAGGTTATGTTGAAAGACTCTTGAGCTAGAACAAGAATCACAGACATAAAAAGACAGAGAGAATAATATCCATTTCTACAGCACCTTTCCTGACCTCAGAATATCCTACACTGCAGAATAACTAATGAAGGCTTATTGAAGTAAAGAGCAGTAAGCAAGACATAGAACATGTGCAGCAAGGTCCCACAAACGGCAATGAGAAGGTGATCAGATTATCAATTTTTGTGATGTTCTTTGATGGGCAAATATTGTCTAATAAACCCAAGAGAACTTCTCTGCTCTTCCTTACAATTGTGTTATTGGACCATTTATTTCCACCTTAAAAGGAGACCTGTGCCTTGATTTACCATCTCTCCAAAAGGCAGAATCCTCCAAAAGAGCAGCACCCTCTATGTCAGTACTGAATGTGTCAGTCAGGACTTTGGGCTCAAATCCCTAGAGTTGGTAGAGAACCTGCTGATCCAGAGGCATCAGAGCTACCAACTGAGTCACAACTGAATGAACCAGTAGGTGTTCCAATCTGCAGCATGGCTGTCACCATGACAAAACCAAAAATCCAATCATACACAAATTAATTATTTTCTATTGGTGTGCAAGCCTCACCTTCTCCATAGGAAGTTGGATAGATGCCTTACAGTCAGAAAACTCAGCTGTAATGCTTGGTCCCTGCACTTCGGTAATAACGTACTGCAGTTTTTGAGACTCCTTTAGCATCTTCCGATTGCTTCCACCAAATTTGCCCAGCACACGGTAGGCCACGTGGGAGATGCTGTCGGCTGGGTTACGCAAAGTACGCCATAAAGCCTGTGTAAAAAATTTTAGAAAACATAATTCTTCAACTAGTAACTTAGTAATTGTTATAGCTACTACATTGATTCTGGCATTTATTCAAATACTGGGGGAACAAAAACACAACATAGAAAAATCAGTGGTTGGCACTGCTCACTCACAGAACCAGGAATCCAGGTTCGTTTTCAGCCTTGGGTGACTGTCTATGTGAAGTCTGCACATTCTCCCTATATCTGCATTGGTTTCCTCTGGGTGCTCTGTTTCCTCCCACAGTCCAAAGATGCGAAGGTTAGGTGATTGAACCATTCTAAATTTCCCATAGTACCCAGAGATTATGCAAGGAGGTGGGTTAGCCTTGGTAAAAATCCCAAGTGGGGTTAAGCGGATGGGGTCGGGGATGGGTCTGGCTCGGATGCTCTTCGGACTCAATGGGCCAAACGACCTCTGTTTGCACTATTATATGGATTCTAGGACAATTGGGACTTGTTGTCCTAAATCAAAGGATGCCGAAATTCCAACTATCTCAGGTCCTAAGCAGTGTACTTTGTGGGTCTGAAAGCTTGCAGTACTTAATGATGGGAAAGTACCCCCAGGAATACAATACAATCATCCAACAATGGATGATATAATATTAAGGTGAGACAAATAGAATGAATGAAAGAGAGATCATTCAGCCCATCACATCGTTCAAAAATTGATTCATTCAGCACCACCTTCACGTCCTTTCTCCAAAGCCTTGCAATTTGCATTCCCCTCCCCATCTAACCCCTAAACTTCCATCAAGTATTTTTGCAAATTCACTTATTGAAGTTAGTACTGAACTTGCTTCCATCATCTTTATAAAGGGAGAAATGAATAGAAGGAATGGAGAATAAAGGTGATATAGATGGAGACTCACAGTTGGGCCAAATGATATTTTAGCTCGATGTAATTATATTCTATCACATTTAATAATTGCGGATGCAAAATGATTAAAAACAGGAAATGCTAGAAATACTCAGCAAGTCTGATAACGTGGTGAGAAGGAGGATTAAATGTTGAGTAATAGGTATTAACAACTGTAAAACAGGGAGCTTGGGAGCAGCAGGGGTAAAAAGGCAGGAATTAAATAAAAATTGTTTCTTTAGAAAATGAAGCAAATCAGATTTAGCGTTGACAAAGCACCTTGAAACATTATTGAAAGGACAGTATTCATGAGGCAAACAGCCATTTTCCTCACAACATTCAAAGTTCATGTGAATTGTTAATTAATATCTTGAAATTATGAATTTCTAAATTATCAACTTTATAATAAACTTATAAACTTTATAATAATCTCGCTTAAGATCCTGATTATAAACCTAGACTCCTTAAA
Organism: Chiloscyllium plagiosum; assembly: GCF_037043375.1. Taxonomy (NCBI): domain Eukaryota; kingdom Metazoa; phylum Chordata; class Chondrichthyes; order Orectolobiformes; family Hemiscylliidae; genus Chiloscyllium; species Chiloscyllium plagiosum. Next base: position 45,915,441 of record NW_028270158.1, on the reverse strand, counting down.
TGTACATTCTTTCCTGCGAAAATTAAATCAAATTCCTAAATTAGAAAAAAGCTTCAATCATACTCAAATTGTTCTTCAGAAATACAACTACTATTTTCCTCCAAATGACTCTTCAGTTGCAATTACAACAAAAAGATTTGAACAGTGCTGCCATCCTGCAAATGAACTGTTATCGTGCCCAGTGTTATTTACTGTATCCCATGTATTCTGATAGTATTTAATTCTCTTTGAAGCTCAGGAGTATGTAATTCTGAACAGCAAACTCTATTAAAGGTAATAAAAATTACAATAGCAAAGCATCACAGCAGGAGTTTTAACAACATTACAGTTTAAATTTGTGAATTCCATTTCTTTCTCTCCGAGTGTTTCCTGTTTGACTTTGAGATTGTTGTGGGGAGGAATTCATGGATATCTCAACACAAAATAGTTGATTTATTGCAAGCTATCTCACATTTCTGTAATGAAATAAGGTATCCCATGACTTCATCAAATTTTGATTTTTGAACAAGTAACAAAGAGTGAGAAAAAAAATACGAGAGCAAGAACAAAAACTGACAAAGAAAGAACAAACGAATCTCTGGAAATGTAGCAGCATTCCTGTGCAAAACAACAGGCTGAAATAACCATAAGGATTTTTCAACTGCTCTTCCAAGGCCACAGAAGTCAACAAAAATGACTGCAGCTATCTAGAAGTTCAATGTCAATTCTGTCTCCACTGATGTTAAGCATGGATAGAAGATGGTCTAATTAACAATAAAACTGACAATGGGGAAAAATAGGTATTCTTAGGTTGGCAAACTGCAAGTTATAAAGTCATGTTGGGAACTCAATAATTTAAAAGATACTTTACTGACCTGGATGAAAGGACAGATTGCATTCTAGCAAAACTTGTTGACGATATAGATTGGTACTAAAGCATGTTATAAAGGAGGATACAGAGTTTGCAATGGGAAAGTGCTCAAATACACAGTGAGCAGTAGATGCTTGTATAAATTGAAACAGAATATTATGAACATTAAGAGAATGCCTCACACACATATGGTACTTGAGTAATGAAGAGAGTCATTAGGGAAGAACTACCAGATTTACTTTGAGAAGGAAATAATATATACAGGATTGATGTATGAAAGATACATATGCTCACTTGGGATCAATAGTCTGAATGGCAGAAAAGCGGAGAATGGAAGGATTTTTTTTTAAGCAAAGAGTTATGATGAACTGAAAAGCTCTGCTCGAGAGGAATCCAGATTCAATAACAACATTCAAAAAGGAACTGGATATAGGCTTGAAAAGGAAAAAATGAACAGCTATGAAAGGAAAGGGACAGATGGCCCAAGCCATTTCACAGTGAATATTTGAAAGGTGGTGCTTCTGTAATGATTCATTGAATTTGCCCAGGTGTAAAAGACATGATAATTTGAATAGTCTACGTTTTGCTGGACGATTCAACTATTAACATACAGCAAATGAAGAATAAAAAGTTGATAGATTCACATCCCCTAATGTATTACAGAGTCCCAATTTTACCTGCATGAGCTCAGCTCGTACTGGCTGGATATGATCATACAAAAAATCAGGCTGCAAGTTGTCAACACACAGTTCCAGTGTCCGCAGGCCTTGACTGACCAGGGTCTGTGAACCATTGAGTGCAGATACCAGGGGGTCCATCAACATTGGCAGATAAGGCAGGAGAGAGCTGAGTCGGACAGGCACAGTTAAACACAGTTCAACGAAAAGATCTTTCATATGTTGTTTATGCAGGCCGCTCTGCAGCATATTCAGTCCTGCAATAAAAATAGCATGAGTAGGACAGCAACTATATCTGTTACTTTATTCTGGTTTCTATTTTCAAACAGACCATGAACAATTTTACGAGCCAATACTTAGCATGCTAAACCTATACGAGGCAGCAATAAGTGTTCTGAACAATGCAAATTAATAAAAATCTTGATTTACAGATACTGAATGAGGAAAGATCCTGGTTCTATCCTTTACAAAATGATAGAAAATCTACACTTAAGTGATACAGTTTCAGCCCTGCACCTATAAAGCGACAAAGCAGATTTAAGACTCAAAAGGAATTATCTTCAGTGAGGAACATGCTTTAGCTAATGCTCATTTCAATCAAGCTCCTAATACATTTTACCAAAGCTTAAAATATATTGATTGAACCTGGGGTTATTTCATCAGTTAAACAGTCAAAAGCTAATGTAATTGCATTCCTACCTTGCAGCAAGTTAGGCAGTAATGGCAGAAACTCCTGATACAGGAGATCGTGGCTGCCACCTCCAATGGATCGGAAAAGGGCTCGAAGCAACAGAAAGTAGTTGTATGGCTCCTTGGCTGTTTGAGCAAGTTCCATAGAACTGTTCACAATTTTGTGTAGATGTGGCTAAAATATAATGGAATTTCATGTTAAGGGTTTCCAGCTTGGGATTGGTGTCAGTTCTTATACAGTGGATCACACTGCTTCTCTCAGACGTTTGTGGGTTCAAGACTTACTCCAAAAACATGAGAACAAAACCAAACCAACACTTCAGATGCAGTACCAAGGGAATGCCACCCTGTTTGAGGTGCTGTCTTTTAAACAAGCCATTAAACCAAGGCCCTGGCTGCTCCAATGGTGACAGCTTGTCTATCACAATACATACAAAAGGCACACCCCACCCCAATTACTCAAGAAAGCACTACCACAATTTCAAGTAAAAGTTGCTTCAGTGGAAAAAGTAGGCTATAATTGTATTTCTTTTAAAACCATGCCAATACATTCACAAGCGACTTTTCATTACACAGTTAATTTCCAAGGTTTAAACATCCATTGCTTAATTTAATGAAACAACATTAATGAACAGACCAAAAATTCAAACATTTAAATTGCAGTTATAGCTCATTAAATTCACTCTACCTCAAATTTTCTGACAGGGAGAGAACAAAGGAAGAGATTTTTCAATATGATATTTTAAAATGACCTTCACAGAGCAAAATCAGATGCTAAACCATTAATCACTAAGAAAAGTCACATTTCAAAAGAGTCACATCATTTCAAATCAGTCAAAATCCAATATATTTTTTCTGCACACCAATATTCCAAAAATCAAACTCCAGCTTTGAATGACAAGCAGCATTTACTGTAATAACAGGAAAGGAGAAAAGAAAAACATTTCTCTACATAACAAAAGCTACTAATTGAATGCATGTAACTGATTTCTGAAGGAACCCTTCATACTTAAATGATAAGGCAATACATCTTTTATCTGCAATGCTAGCTGGACTCCAAGGGCTACAGTATCAAAGCGTACAAATTAGCGGTCATTTTCCCTGGAATTTAGACAATTCACACAAGATTTGTTGATACGTTTCAAGATATTATGGGAACTGATAGTACTCTCTACCTATCCTATTTCTGCAGGTTAGGGAGTATAGTACTGGAATCTAAAAATCACACAACACCAGGTTATGTCCAACAGGTTTATTTGGAAGCACTAGCTTTCTGAGTGTTGCTCCTTCATCAGGTGAAAATTTTGTAGACCTCAGTCCAACACCGGCACCTCTAAATCATGACTAAAAATTAAAGACCTTATCAATGAAACTAGAAAACATTCTTGACAAAGAGTGGTAGAAATTTGGGAATCTTTTCTAGAAGCTATATTATATCAATTATTAATTCTAAATAAGAGATAGATAAGATTGTTGTTAACCAAAGGTATTGCAGACAAATTGAACAAAGGTGCATGTATGGCGTTCGATCTCAGTTCAACCATGGACTTCAACGAATGGGTGACAGACCCCAGGAACTAAACTGCCTCCTCCTGTTCCAATTTAAAAAAGGATTTTTTTTTTTGCAATTATTCCCTGCATTCACCGCAAATAGTGCATGGAAACAATATTTGGAAACATTAATGTCAAATTTCATTCATAGGCTGTGGGCATCATTGGCTGGACTCAGTTTATTGCCAGTGACTAATTGCTCAAACAGCAGTTAAGAGTTAACCACATTGATACAGATCTAGGCAGGGATGACAAAATTTCCAATCTTAAAGATATCAGCAAACTAGATGAGTTTTATTCAGTGGGTAGCACCTTCACTACTGAAAGAGTCTGGACTCAAATTCCTTTCTAGGATTTCAGTCCAAAAATCAAAGCTGATAATCCAATGCAGTGCTGGGAGAGGTGCCATCCTTCAGACAGCTGTGAAACCAAGGGCACGTTTGCATTCTCATGGCAAACTTAGAAGATTGTATGACTACACGGCACAGCAACTGGACAGTTTTTGACAGTGGCCTTCCCAAGATTTATCCCTCAACTAACGTCACACAAACAGATCTCCAGACCATTTACGTATTAGTTTGTGGAAGCTTGTTCTACATAAGTTAGTAGCAGCATTGCTCATATTACATTACATCAGTGACCACACTTCAAAAAGATATTCATTGGCTTGCAAGGGGCTTTTGTGATGCTCAGTGGTCACAGCAGATGTTATACAGATGCAAATCTTTGTTTTTAAATGTGAACTGAAGAATTCTAACATAAGGTTATTTCAACATCTGTAAACAGAAACCTGTATCAGGTAGGCATACATCTTGAGCTTAAAGCTAAAGAATTGAGACCAATTTTATCAGTTTGTTTGAATCTACTTGATTTCAGATCTATGGAGTCTTCAAAATGAAATGCAACTAAGAGCCATCATTTCCTTTTCTTTCAAATCAGGTGCTGAAATCTTGCTAAGTTTAACCAGCTTCTTTTCTAAATACGAGGATAACAGAGCTTACAGTCATTTGCCTAACCAGTCTATGCCGATGTACCATACAAGCCTCCTCCCTCCCCTGGTCATCTAACCCCACTAGCTGCACCACTAACTTGCCTGAAAGCATGATAAACATTGGAGTATTTCACTTCCATACTAGTCTTAGATTGTGAAAATATCATACAACGGTGAGAACTCACCACCCTCTCTTTCATTCCTGCATCGCCTCCTTACCTTTAACATCTGCTCATTTTCTGCTGCAAACAGAGAAACAGAGCCGAACACTAGTTTGAACAGCTTGAGATAGAGGTTGGAGAGTTCAACATTGGAGCCCATTTCTGGAAGGCGGTCTAGAAGATATTCCACCAGAATTGTAGCAAACAGAGCAGAGGTAGAAGGGTTCGCCAGGAATGAGTTGGCCACAATCTGTAGCAGATAATAATTAAAAGAAAATGAAAAAAAATTTTAAACCAGAATGTTGCACTTACACTGCCAAATATAAAAATACACACAATGCTGATTAAAAGATCCAGTGAGCTTGTAAATTGAGAATACAGCCCACTCAACTTGATAAGCTGAGCTACGCAGAACATTTTCCAAACAATTCTCAATGATAAATCGGTCTTTCTGTTTTTGCTACAAAGTGAATTACCTCACATTTATCCACATTATACTTCAGCTGTCACACTTCTGCCCAGTCACTCAACTGGTCAAATATCACCTACTTCTCACAGCTCACCCTCCTTGCTAGCTATGTGTCAGCTATATTCTTGGTGATATTACATTTAGTTCCCTCACCTAAGTAAATGTCATGAATATCTGGGGCCCAAGAACTGGTCACTGCCTGCCACTCAGAAAAAGACCAGTCTTTCTGTACCTACTGTCTGACAACCAGCTTGCTATCCATGTCAGCATATTATCCCTATCCAAGTCACTTTTATTTTATATGCTAATCACTTATGTAGGACCTAATCAAAAGTGTTCTGAAAGTCCAAGTAAATCATACCCACTGGTTCCTCATCAACTCTAATAGTTTATGCTCAAAAAATTTCATTATATTCATCAAGCATTATTTTACTTTTGTAAATTCATGCTGACCTGTCTAATTCTGTCATTGTGTCCCAATTGCCCTTTTCGTAATTCTTTTATATCCGACTCTAGCATTTTCCCTACTACCAATGTTAAGCTAATTGACCTATAATTCGCTACGTTTTGTCCACCCCTTTATTAATAGTGGGGTTAAATTATGGTTACAACCATAGAAACTGTTGCAAAGTCTATAGAATATTGAAAGAATACCACAAATACTTTCATTATATCTAGGGTCACTTCCTTAAGAAATGTAGGATGTAGATTACGAGGCCCTGGATATGTATTGGGTCATAATCACATCAATTTCCCCAACAAGCAGAACCAAAATATGTATCTAATTGGTCTTCCACCTGTTTATTCCCCATTAAAACTTCCCCTATTTCTGACTGTAAGAGACAGACATTTGTCTTCACATTCCAAAATAAGATTTTACAAATCAGTATGTTCCCTGCAATATTACTCGTATACTTTATTTTCCCCATATTAATCAATGCTTTGCTGAATTCTGAAGTGCTTTCAAGCCTCAAGTCTGCCTCCTTACTGAGATATAATACCATCCATAATTTTCCTTGTTCACCACAGTCAGATCACCTTTCCCATTTTAGTTTTGTACCGGGTACCAGACAGGAATGAACCATTTGTTGCAGACCATCCATGTACTCAGTAAATGTTTCCCATTGCCTCTGCACCATCAGCTCTTTAAGGGTCGCCGATTCAGTATAGCCAGCTCGTGCCTCTTACCATCGCAGTTTAGTCTCTCTATCAATTACATCACTCTCCATCTTAATGAACAATAATATCATATTATGGTCACCTGCAGATGTCAGGAGTTTAGACTTACCTGGAGCAGTTGGATTAAAACACTCCAAGATTAAAATTTTCTTTGCATTTATGTGAAAGTTTTGACAAAGAAATCTCAATACCATGTGCTTAAACCTTTCAGATATAAATGAAAGAACATCGGCCTGAATCTGGACTTTGCCACCACCTGGCGAGGGACCTGTTGAGTATTTTGCAATAGTTTCTGGTTTTATTTCAGATTTAATGCACCAAAAGTACTTTGCTTTTATAGTCTTACAGTCACAGAGATGTACAGCACGGAAACAGATCCTCTGGTCCAACTCGTCCATGCCGACCAGATCTCTGAACTTAATCTAGTCCCACTTGCCAGCACCTGGCCCATATATCTCTAAACCCTTCCTATTCACATACCCATCCAGATGCCTTGTAAATGTTGCAATTGTACTAGCTTCTACCACTTCCTCTGGCAGCTCATTCCATACATGTACCACCAAGTGAAAAGGTTGCCCCTTACATCCTGATTATATCTTTCCCCTCTCACCCTAAACCTTTTCCCTGTAGTTCTGGACTCCCCCCATCCCAGGGAAAATACTTTATCTATTTATTGTATCCATACCCCTCACGATTTTATAAACCTCTACAAGGTCACCATTCAGCCTCCAACGCTCCAGGAAAAACAGCCCTAGTCTATTCAGCCTCTCCCTATAGCTTAAACTCTCCAACCCTGGCAACATCCTTGTAAATTTTTTCTGAACCCTTTCAAGTTTCACAACATCTTTCCGATAGGAAGGAGTCCAAAATTGCACACAATACTCCAAAAGTGGCCTTAACCAATGTCCTGTACAGCCTCAACATGACCTCCCAACTCCTATACTCAAAGCTCTGACCAATAAAAGAAAGCATACCAATCATCATCTTCACTATCCTACCTACCAGCGACTCTACTTTCAAGGAGCTATGAACCTGTTTTACTGTAAATGTTTTCCCATTGCTAAGAAAGTATTTTCTAACACTTACACTGGCTAAACTTTCATTAACAAGGTTAAAGAGAATGCCTGTCACCTGAAGAGCATAGTTCTTTGAAATCCTTTCCACCATGTATGGTACGGTTGTTTGAAAGATCTCTTTAAAAGTCAAAGGATTCATCATAGTGAAAACACCAGCAAAGTGCTCCAAAACCTCCTTCTCTTCCTTCATCCTCACTGTCTGGCAATTGGCCACTCGAATGTATGTTTGTCCATTCCCAGCAATTTGCACCTGAAACCAGAGAGAGATTGATTACAATTGTTATGCTGAAAAAATACCTACTGAGTTTTCCCAACTCCCTCATCCCTTCCACTGAACATACTCAACCAAATGCTGCATAACTCTGGATAATTATTAAAAGGTCAATTAATTACAGCAACAGTATCACAATTTTATAGAATCCAAAGGAGTACGGCCAAATTAAAATTTGTACTGCAGAATTAAGATAGTATTTTGAACATTTCAAATACTTTCACTAAAGCAGCTGAAAATTGGTCAAAACACAAGATTGTCCTCATCGAGCAGCTTTCAGCCAACCACAACCCCATGGTTCAGCTGCCAATAACCAATCCTAGCCACCAGTTCACCCCAACATGCAGTATACATCATTCTTCAAGTTTACAAATAAAATTTAATCCCATGCTTACACTAATTTATCAGATTACTGATAGCAGTATTTGTCATTGTGTTTTAGGAGTTATTCACCAATTAGGAAAAAAGCCTTTCCAAAGTATTAGTCCCAAGTAATTTCAAGAGATGAGCCAGAGAATACAGTCAAGTCACAGGCTTCAAAAGTGAGGTTGGCAGGACATGGGGGAGTTGAGGCTGCTGTTTGGGCTTCACTGACAGAGATCAAAACATACAGATCACTGCTGAATCAATATACAATTCTAATACTATACCTGGTAAATATCCAAAGCCTGCATTGCATATTTTACCAACTTGATGTAAATTTGTGTTTCTTTTGGCTGTAACTGTTTATTGGGAATAAAGGATGCCTCTAAGGAATAGAAAAAAAAAATCATTCAAGACTGCACTTCATAATCTCAAAAATACAGCATTTATAACAGTTCCCATTAGCACAGTACTAGTTTTTACACAATTTTATAGAATTATTACACAGAATTTAATGTTTAGAAAATGCTCGTCAGTGCCACTCGCTGGCAGGTACTAATTGAACAATTCCTTACTATTAGCAAAATGCTTAATTCTGACACAAAACCTCTATCACTACTTTCACCCAATTTGGATATTCATATCTGACAACAAATGTCAGAATACTATGACCATTTGAAAGAAAGAAAAATGCTTTTCTATAACACACTTCTAAAGCAGCAAAATATCCCAAAGTGTTTCACACGATCCATTACTAAATGCAATCCAGCACCAAGCTGCATCAGAACAGGTAACTAAAGCTTGGCCAAAGAGTCATTTTGAGGAGCAATTTAAAAGACCAGGGTGGGGAAGTAAATGGAGAAGTCATTCAGAGCTTAGGTCCTTGATGACCATTTCTTCAGTCACCTATGGAAGTGATCACATAGTGGGATTCTCAAAGCAAATTAGTGACTTCTCATTAAATATTCAACTTCTGAAGTGAGACATGCAGTATTTGACAGAGATGAACAGCAACATACAATACTACTTAGTATTGAACTTACCTCCTGGTGCTTTACATGAAGTTATGCCCCACGTTATTGTCTTCACCCCACATACCAACGTCTTCACCAAGCTGCGGCAGTCAGATACTTGGAAGGTCTGCTTTTCCTCCTTTTCTTTATCCCCATGTTTGTCTAAGGCTGGTGCAGGAAGGGTGGGCGTTGGTGGGGCAGGAGGGGGAACAGATTGCGTTGGAGTCGCTTGAGCTGCTGCCATAGGGGCTTCTGCAGCTGTTAGCTCAGATTGTGGCTTGCATTTCTTAAAAATGGTGGACAACTGATAGCGAGAAATGGTATGAAATTTCAGCACAAAAACCTAGAACAAGACAAATACAGGAAATGGGAAATATTGCTTTTTTCTAACACCCTTACCTTTCCTCAAAACACACACTGGTTAGATTGCCAACTTTAACAAATTATCAGTTCCTTGAGTGAAAAGGATAATTACAATTTCAATCATTTTTTCGAAGACAGATATCCAAATGCAAGGTGTCCGGTGCTGAAGGATAGAAAGGAGGATATAGAAGGATAGAAATGGAGTCCAATCTTCAAACGCACAATATTTTATTAGAAGCATACACCTCCAAAGCCAACAACCAGTTTGAGCCTGGTCATGTGCAGAGGAATCCTCAGTTAATGCCTGCCATCTGAATACTCTGAATATACATTTACCAACAGATGCTTTCTGAGTTCATCTCAAAACAAGACATTGAAAGTCAATGACAAAGCATATAGAGCATGAGGTATGCAGTATTAGACAGAGGTGAAAAGCAAGAGAATGAGCACCACTGTGTAATGATCTTACCTCCTGGTGCTTTACATGTGTGCAGCAAGACGACAGGAAATTAATCCAGTTATCCCATTTTATTTAAACAGCAAGTTCACGGGCAAGTAGTACTGGGCTAAATATCAGGCACTTTGTTGTAGTTATAATTTACATGTATAATTAAATAAATAGATTTCCTACAGCATTTAGGGAATTTTAGGAATTTTATTCACAGTACAGGCTAAGAAGGAGGGACGTGAAAGATTTTACAGTATCACTGGTTGCAGGAAGGGGCAACTACATGATGATAATTTTACATAGGCAGTTCCGATTGGAAAAATTTACACAGGGATTTATAAACAAAGTTAACAGGAAATGAAACATGCAAAATTTTGAAAGAAGTACAAATTGCTCTCCCTGTGCAATGATGCACAGAGTAAAGCCCAACAGTCAGCTTAAGGTAAAGCCTGATAGGGGACCACTGGGCTCAAATAAGCAGAAATAACTCAGACGCAATTTTAAAGTTATCTACAGTCAAGTCACTGGTAGCCTCTTCTTTTTTATGCGCACTTATCCAAACTGCCATTATTTCTCCCGTTCCCATCAAACACGAGTAATGTAATTCCCATGACACCAAGAGTAGAAACTTTCAGTTACAGACTAATCATTTTTAAAATTCAGTGTAATCTAACTACGTACCTCCAACATTCTCATCAGAATATCTCTTCCATTCCCATTCTCCTGCTCACTTTTTGAACGAATACAATCTACAAGGTTCAACAGAAGTTTGCAAGACATTGTTTGGATGCTGCTGGGCAATGATTCATCATCAATATTCTTTGCAAACAGCTGAACGGCAAGGGCCAGATCATTCAGAGGAAGATGCTGGCGAACATGATGCACCAGGTCAGCCAAAGTGCTGTAGGCCAGGGGTCTATTTAAAAGAAAGTAAAAACATTTACAACAGAAGTACAACTTCTTGCAGAGTGTCCATGCTACTCTTTATGTAGAGTGCCATAAGATGGAAAACAAAGAAATTGCCTGTGCAAACAAGAGGGGTTGAATGGCCACTTTCATTACTTTATCTTCTTTTGCTTACACTAATCTACTTGTAGGTTAGCAGCACTGCTCGCAAATGTTAACACTAAATAAAATGCCCCAAGTCATCCTCTTCCCATTCAGCATTTTTTTTTAAAACTGTATCATGGGGAACTTGAGCTCTTTCTTTCAAAAATTCATAAAATAGCAAAACATATTTACGTAAATAGGTCATAAGGTAACATTGGAAGGCAACAGCATTGGAGTTACATGTTCATAATGAGATTACAAACATACACATGGAAGCACTTTCACATTAAAGTGTTCAGAAAGGTGAAACTGTACAAAATGTCAGCATTTAAGCAACAATGTGAAATCCTGAATTATGGCAACTTTTAATGCACAAGGCATTCTGCAATCAAGTCGCTGGTAGCATTTTCCTTTTATGTGTAGGCACTATTTAATTAAATGCCCCAGCATATTTCCAGTGCACTGGAGTGATTGCCTACCTCAGCGTTTCCCGAGCTGTGTACCCTGAGCCTATTAGTACAGATTCATCAAATAGCTTATCCATGCATGGAATGAATTCTGTAAAACAAATGATTGGTATTATGCAAAGAGCCACCAACTTTCCCTCATTAATGCAAACATAAAACTAATTAAACATCAACTTTTCTCTTGTGAAACATTAATACAATTATGTTACACCAACATATTTACAGTGCTCCTATTGTCCAGCACAGTAAATATCTAATTGCACAAAGTAAATACTAACTACAATGGTGGCTCATGATTAAGAGATTGCAGCCTCTCATTTAGAAGTTCACTTCACTGCTTATGAGAAAGGGAACAAGTCTAACAGATATGGTTACCCCTCACCTTCAACCCTTTATATCATAATAGTACTACTTTTGGAAAGGCAACACGACAGAGGTAACAATATACTGGGCAATGGCAACAGGGTTGTACTCCAACAAATACAGCTATGTTACTGTATCGAGTAGAGGTTGGCACCCACCAAAACCGTAACATGGAAAGAGAGTCATAAGGTGGGTTCCAAATATCTTTTAACATATTTGGATGGGATTATGAAATAGGGTAGAAAGTGGGAAGGAAGAGAAAGTTACTTGAAGGTCTGTGCTATCCTAGTTAAAACAATCTGCATCCCACTCTGTCTTTGACTGTTCAATTTTAATACAGAGAAACCTCAATTACCCGAACGACACAGGCAGAGCGTATTTTGTTCGGATAATCCAGTGTTCAGATAATCGAATGACAGATAACACAGTTTAGCCAATCACGGGACCTTGCAATCTTGTTTGGATGATCCGAAATTTGGATAATAGATGTTCGGATAATCGAGGTTCTTCTGTATTAGCTTAACTATGTTCCAGTATGACTTTCCAAATGCAGACAGCACAGAAACTACATACGGTTCCGAAGATCGGTAGTTAGAATGTGCTTAGCTGCAATCAGCAGCTCCTTCCGTAGGTGGGCAGTTTCAGAAGGACAGTTAGTCAGCAATTGCAACATTCCTTTCACCATCTGTTGTGAATACTTTCCAACCAAATCCTAAAGAGAAAATAACATTACAAGCAAGATCTTTCTTGTCCTTTTAAAATCAAAGTAAAGGCCATTAGAAAGAAACATACCTGATAAATTCTTATGATGTAAGCAAGAAAGGACAATGTTTTAATCTGTGCAGCAATGAAGTCAGCGTATAGCTCCTTGTTATAAAGTTTATTTTGCCTACAATAAAAAGTACATCCTTTCAGATTCAAATCTGAAAACATTTATCTTTTAGTGAAACAAGAGACTAGCCAACTTGTACAGATTAAGAAAGGGTGCTTTTTGATCAAGTTATTTTGAATCAGGTAAATTGCATGCAGTTGTGCTAAATAAGTGTTAGTGTTACATATGACGCAGCACTGTAGAACACATCACAAAACTGATTCTATTTGAATGCTTAAGGGACTATAAATACAGCTCAGTAAAATAATCTGCATTTTAAAATAACTCAAGATTACCTATGACATCAACTAACCATTCCCAATGTCATAACAAAGTATTTCAAACATTTTTTGTTAGTGAGGCTTCAAGATCCTATTTTATTAGCTCTTAGCTCCTATCGCAAGTCAATAAGCAGACAGTCGAGTACCAATCCCTAAACGCCAGTATTTCAGGTCTCAACGGCTGGTGTGATAAGCAGAATGGCATGGTTCGGTGGGGGAAAAAGAGGAGTCTTGATGCTCCGACAGCCTTAAAGCTCAAAGACCAACACAGAAAATATTCTGACAGCCTGGACTACAACAAGGCATTCCAGTAAGAGATGGAACTGAACGCGTCATGATGTAGCTGAGCCCAGCATACTTCAGTCAATTTAGATTATATATCCATAGTGACTCCTCAGTGTATCATTTGGTTTTTGTTCTAAGGACCCTTCTCAACTATTACTCACAAAAGTGTCATAAATTTTGCTCAGTTGAGAATGAGTGACTCATCCAACTTAATATCAATGTTTACAATACTAATGATCAATGATTTCTAATTGTGGCTATTCAGAAATAGTTAATGGAAGTATTAATATTTTAGTTTGCCTGCTTTGAACTTTATTTTGATTATCAAAAATCTTTAAAGCCTCTGAAGCTGTTAACAAAATTTGACTGTTCCTTTGATGGGTGCAGCAGCCAAGAAATTAATTTCTAGCTCTTACTGGATAAACGCAAAAATTTTAACTAAAAATTCCTTTCTGAATTGAAATGATTTTGGGCACTCCCTTAGTAACAATAGAAATATACAATCTTCTCCAAAAGCTTCTTCCTCCTCCAGTCTACAAATGAGGGTTTACTTAGTCTTTAGTATGAAGAACTCAAAGGTTTGTTTATAGTTTGGTAGGGCATCAACCCTTCAATCGTTCCCATACTTTGTTCAACATCATTAAAGGCAAAATGATTGTCACACATAACAAAATGTTTTCTTGGAGGAAGAGTGGTAAGAGAAAATCTCCCATTGACAATTTGCAACAAATAAAAGACAAGGGAAAAGGAATGAGAGATTTGAGAACTTGAAGAGGAAATATCTGAGCTTCTGAACAAAGATTTCCAAAGTTGCAGACACCATCAGAATACGCCACTGCGCTTAGTACCAAGGATCGGCTTCACTCACAGTAACTCTTCAAGTATCCATTACCAGGTACAGAGGTCTTTTGAATCAGCACACAAACTAGAAGGGTTCAACGTCAAGATTCTGACCATCATTGAAGTTTTGGTCATTTACAAACCACAAAGGAATTCACAAACACTATGGCCTTACGGTATGAAGGTATTTCAATGAAAAACCAAATCAGTCAAATCTACCCATTTTAGATTATATATCCATAGTGACTCCTCAGTGTATCATTTGGTTTTTGTTCTAAGGACCCTTCTCAAGCTGTTTTAAGTATATGCTCAGATACCAAATAAAATCTACAAAACAAAACCAATCATTGTATGTAGTCTATGGCACAGATAATGCTTACCTTGCTTGAGGTGTAACCTGCAGCATGATAGTGCTCATAATCAAAGGCACAAACTCAGATACAACATTGTGTATACTCTGCTTGTACAGCTGAAATGAAACATGGACATTAGTGGATTTATGTAAACTAACAGCAGTCCCTGGCATTACTATCATGATTCACTATTTTAGCAATAGTTTGTCAAAGTCTTTCAATTTATACACATTGAAACAATGAGGAAGAAGCATCAATGGAAGGGGAAAACAACATTTCTATTTTATGGGAAAAGGGGTGCTAATTGGTTTGAAATTATTCCTCTTACAAAGTTGTGTCACAGTCACACTAAAGGCAGCTTCACAGATTTGATTCGCACCACACTATACATCTTTTAGCTGCCATCAAGGGAGGAAACGAAGTACCACCTCAGAGGAATCTCTCAGACTGATTCATAACTTTGAAAAGGATTTAAGAAAATGCTTGCAGGAGAGAGATGAAGTGAATTACTCTCAAAGCTCACTGGCTAATTTGCCAGCAGAAAGCAAATGAACAGCAATGCTGGGTCACTACACGGTTACCCAACAACTAGAACTTTCTCCATCTCTTCAGCCTTTGGGTTCACTACCACCTGTTGTGGCACAATTAGTGGTGGGCAGTAAATACTGGCCTTGCCAGCAACACACAGATCCCAAAAACAAATAAAGAGATTGTTTGAAGGGAGCAGCATTGGGGCAAGCAACATCAGCCTATGGCTCTGCCACTGGGAAAGCTAATGGGTTGAAAAAAATCCACCTTTATTCATATTCAACTCCTTGTTCATGGTGCCTTTCTCTGGCTTGGGATGGATAATATATATCCAGCTGCAACATGTCCTCTGCCATGGGTATATGTAGACTGGCTGGTTCACAGAAAGTGGGAACCACAACAGTACAATAATACGAGGTCATTCATGTAGGTATGGATTTCCTATATGGCAAGCATGGCCTGCTCACACGAAATTTTGGTCAGGCCTTTGCACTTAGCAAACTGAGGGCAAGCAGTCAGGGGCTGGAGGTGTCGTTAGTGGTTAGGCCAGGACAAGCAGTATTTTGCAACAATGTAGGTAAATGACCAAACGTTCACTAAGTCAGCTAAAAACAGCAGCTGTGTCTATCAGATCAGATTCACCATCTGGCAGCACTAATATTCCTAGATTTTACCTTAAATCAGGAATTTACCTCTTGAATGGCAGGTAGATTAAAGTGAAATATTTAAAACAGCTTAACCACTAGAGAGAAGGGAAATGGTAAAATAAGTGGTGTGAGCCAGTCTCATGTCATTCAGCAAATCTGGGACATTGTCAAATAGGTACAAGTGCTCTGAGAAGAAATCCTCAGCTGGAAGAGCTGTAAAGTCCAAGGGAAGGGCAGGGGAAAAAGAGAAGATTTTGCAGAAGAGAAGAATAATAACGAACAGAATTAATCATGAGCCACAGAAAAGCTAGAGGCTGTCTAGGTGCTGAGTTAATTAAATCGACACCAGAACCTAAGTAAGGCAATATCCCAAGCACTCAGTTTCAAATTAAGCCTCTCTCAATGTGGTAACTACACATTACAACAATTACCTGATACATGAGAACAACAATGATCGGAAGTTCAGCCAACACCTTCAGAGAAAGGGAGCCTCTTGGAATTATGGTATGCTGAAAGACATAAGTATTTTACATAAAGCACAAGACTTTCCAGTAATATAGGAAATTACAGCAGGACATTAGTTTAGAACAGAGGAACACCTACATCTATTAAAATTAAATGAACCAACTTATTTTTTATATAACTAACAACAGCCTTCATTTTGAAGTAAATAGATTCAAGGAATTAGTGATAAATACATATAGAGAGTATTGCTTTTATATTTAAAGAGTGTATCAGTCCAGCAGGCCAATATTGCAGACTTACCTGAAGCTTTTTTCATCTTTAGAAATAGAAGTTAATATTATAAGCACTCATTGACAAAGAATCGTAGGCAGAAGAGAATGCTTGAATCTGTAAGTCTGTGTGAGAATGCAAAGGTGCCGAAGGTGAAAGAACATGTGAACTATCAAGAGATCAACTCACCGTTCTTGATTCACTGTCCTCTCGCTCAGGATTGGTCTTAACTACGACCTGAGTGATCATGCCAACCATCTCTGGGGAAGGGACAGTGTTATCTGCAATCGCTTGGGGCTTCTCAAAGTATCGTGTCTAAGAGCAGGAGGAATTAAAAATTCATTATCCTTCCCAACAGTGGTCAGAGATTTTAAAGAAAAATCCATAGCATGCTACATACCACAACTTTCAGTAGGTCATTATAAATCTGCTTCACAAAATCAAGGAAGTGATGAATCTGCAATAAAACAGACATGACATTAGCAAAATTATGTCCACATTATAGCTGTGTTCATTAGACAGGGCCATTCTAAACCTGAACCAGATCTGTTTTTTAAAAGTCGATTAATTTTAACAAGTATTCAGAAACTATTGTCTGGAGATTCCTAGTTGAAATTAAAAGCAGCTCAGTACAATAAACTAGACAAACTAATAACACTATACATTTTAAAATATCTGGTGTTTCAAGCAAGGGTACTTACTTCCTGTGTGATTGGTGGTCGGAATTGCTTATGCAATTCAATGATTATTCGAAGGCAAATAAGCACATTCTCTTCATTCTCCACCTAGATTAGGGAAATGGTGAAAGTGCAACAGCACATTAAGCATTTATCTATTAGCAGTGATTGTAATGGTTTCAAAATTTTACTCCCTCTCATCTACACTTTTATTCTAAGTAAAACAGTTATAATTAAACAAAGTTCATCAGTTATGGGATACGTCTCAAAAGGCTTAAAGGGATACCCAAAACGGAGCTGAAGATATAATTTTACACAAGAACATCCCACACCATGCACCTTTCCAGTTATTCATTAGCCCAAGTTATTTGTAAAACAGCAGCTCTTGTGTTTCTGAAGATAAAGGGATGTAGCCCACACCTGCTTGGTAAATGAGAGAATGAGCCCATACAGAAGAACCTTAATTATCCAAATATCAGACTACCCGGAAATATTGCAATGTTCCAATGCTCGGCTAAACTATGTCATCTGGCATTCAATTAACCAAATAAAATACTCTATGCCAGTGTCCTTCGGATAATTGAGGTTCCTCTGTATTTGTCTTTACATACATGGTATACCACGATTGTAAGCATGAATCTAGGGACAGGAAGATCACAGTAACAGAGGTTGCCCATTCAACTACAAAGACGTGCAGAACCATCTCATTAACCGAATCATCTCTGCTCCTAACCTTTAGTCATAATGTGAAGGTGCCGGTGTTGGACTGAGGTAGAGTCAGAAGTCATATGACACCAGGTTATAGTCCAACACCTGCACCTCCACAGGTTACCTGACAAAGGGGCAGCACTGCGAAAGCTTGATTTCAAATAAACGTATTGGACTATACCTGGTGTCATGTGACTGCTGACCTAATCTTTGTGTTCTGCCTTTTCTTAAACCTTTATTTCCCAACTAAGCATCCAACTTGATTTTAAATGCCCCAATTAGCTCAACGGGTTAAAAAACTTTCAACAGGGAGTCATAAGGTTCTGGACTTATGTTCCACTCCAAGACTTGAACATAAAAATATCAGGGCTGACACTCCCAGGGCAATACTGAGGAAGTGCTACACTGTTGCAAGTGCCATTTTTCAAAGAAGATATTGATCAGAAGTCCTGTCTGCCCTCTCTTGTGAGCATACAAGATCCCATAGCAGGGGAGTTATCGCAGTGTCCTGGCAAATATTTACACCTCAATCAATCACAAAGAGAACAGGTTTTCTCATCATTATCACATTGGTGTTTGTGGGAGTTTGTGCAAAATGAGTATCTTGTTTCTGACATTAGCAAGTGTGCTTCTTTCATTTGTTTTACTGGTCATAAAGCGCTCAAGACATCTGGTGGTCATGAAAAGTCCAATATAAATGGATTTTCTTTTTTGAAACACTGTCCAAGATGCTGCAGTTCAATGAAACATTAAATCAAAGCTGCCATCTGCCCTCTCAGATGAAAACAAAAGATCCATGATACCATCTTGAGGAGGGGGGAAATTTTTCCAGTGTCCTGACCAATACGTATTCCTCAATCAAAAGATTACTTGGACATAATCTCATCACTGCTTGTGGCAACTTGTTGCACATGAATTGGCTGACGCATTTCCTACATTACAATAGCAATTTCAAAAATATTTAATTGGCCAAAAAAAATCCCTTAGGACATCCCAAGAACATGAAAGGCATAATATAAAATGCAATTTTTTTATACATAACTGAGTTAGTAATCCATATTTTCTATGAAATTACTTTTTGCTTTTTCAACAACTGAGCTCAAATTTAATAAATTACCTTCATTTTGATGACCCTATCTGAAAGAAGAGTCAGCCCCTATCCGCTCTCAGCTTCCTTCATTATTTAAAACTCATAAGGTGAAAGGATTAATTGACTAGATATATTTCCTAAAGTAGGGAAGAATGAGAGACAATCTAACAAACATGAAATTAAGAGGCTAAAGACAGATTTTAGGAGAATCTTCCTTCTTGTTGGAGTGTCCAAATGTCACAATCTCAAATTAAAGGGACCTCCTCTTAAAACCCAAAGCAAGGAAAAATGATTTGAGTCAGGATTGAGAATTTTTTAAATTGTCTATCCCAGTAAGCAGTAGATATTTAGTCATTGTGTAAGTGCTTCCAAAACACAGTTCATTGGATTTTTGGGCTCCAAAGGAAATAATTGATATGAGGATGGTGCAGGAGGATGGAGTTTATGTAGATAGGCCATGAAGAAACTGGATGGATAGGTAACCCAGACCATCCAGCCTATGCAATCCAATCAATAAGATCATGGCTAATTTGAAATGGCCCTGATTCCACTTCTCTGCCTATTTCCCATGTCCTGTTACCCATCATCCTTGACTCCCTTGTTAAGTCTGTTTCAGTCACAAATTATCGTTTACCTACTCTCCACTCTTCACTGAGAAAGATAATGCCCCAACAATGGTCGTCAAAAAAAAAAAATCTTGCTTGCCTCCAATGGGAAACCCCTTACTTTAAAACTGCCAGATTCCTCTTTAAAGGGATATACACTCTCAGCAAGTCCACCACAATCTTATGCTTGAGCAAGATTATCTGTCCTTAAGGCAGCAGGTTTAAGGGCTGGAAGACCTCCTCCAACTAATTTTCTTTTTCAGAGACAGGATTTCATCACGTATGAACTGAAACTGTACTTTACAGTTGGCACCAATAATTTGAAAACAAATCGCTGAATCAAAAGACTAATAATTAGATACTAACATCCTTTGTTACAAACATAAATCACACAACACCAGGTTTAGTCCAACAGGTTTATTTGGAAGCGGTAGCTTTCAGAGCATTGCTCCTTTATCGGGTGGTTGTGAGGATAATGCAAGAAAGTCGAGTTTATGTAGATAGGCCATGAAGATATTGGAGGAATAGGTAGCTCAGCCCAAATAACCGAAGCAACCAAATCAGTACAATCATGGCCAGTTTGAAATGGCACTGATTCCACTTCTTTGCCCACTTCCCATATCCTGTTTCCCACAACCACCTGATTAAGGAGCAGTGCTCCGAAAGCTAGTGCTACCAAATAAACCTGTTGGAGTATAACCTGGTGTGTGATTTTTAACTTTATACACCCCAGTCTCCAGCACCTCCAAATCCTGGTTACAAATAGGCTTTTCAGTTACTGCCAGGGGTTAAAAATACATAAAACAAAAAAGAAAATTAAAGAAATCTTACCTCCAAAAACCGGAACATCACAGACAAAATATTTTTTGTGTGGGATCGCAAATGCTCATTTGTTGGAATTCTGTGGATGATTTCAAGGACAAGCTTCCGAACTTGCTAGAAATATACAATTTTCAAAAGAACTTTCACCATACAACAGTGCGCACTGGTTCCATTGTACACAAATACACTTAGTAGAAAATAAAATAGAAAATAGAAAAAAAAAGATAGTCATATATTAAATGGATTGATTTTTCAAAGAACAAATGCCAGAAAATTGTGAATAATTTGCTACAACTGTACAAGTATTGGTGATTATACACCTATCATACTGCCGAAAGTTTTGGTCTCCTTATTTAAGATGGGATATACTGGAAGTGATTGGAGGCAGTGCACAGAACATTAGGATACAGCACAGAAGAAGGCCATTCAAACCATCATACCCATGCTGGCTCTCAAGGAGAAATTCATGCAATGCCACTCCTCTGCCCCTCCTCCTACCTTAAAATGTTAAGAAAATGTAGAAACAGTTACAGTACAGGTGGTGGTCACTCTGCCCATCACTTCTGCTGTTCCGGAAACAAGCCTCTCAGTCTAATCCAATTTTCCTAACACTTGGTCCATGTCCCTGGATTTCAGGTGCATACTTTTTAAAAGAACTTGAGGGTTTCTACCTCTAGTAACCTTTCAGGCTGAGAGTTACAGACCCCTGGCACCCTTTGACTGCAAAAAAAAAAACCTCAGCTTTCCTCTAATCTTTCCACCAGTCACTTTAAATCTATGCCCCCTACTCCATGACACTCTTACTATGGGAATTGGCTCCAACCCCTTCCCTCTATCTCGGCCCCTCATAATCTTCTACACCTTAATCAGATTTCCCCTTAGCGTTCTCTCTTCCAATGAAGACAACTCTTGCCCATCCAGTTTTTCCTCGTAACTGCAATTGTTCAGTCCTGGTAACATTCTCCTAAATCCACTACATTTTGATTCCTAGGATGAAATGGTCTTCTTATGAAGTAAGATCGAGCAGGGTGAGCCTATGTGTCTCTGCATTTAGAGGAATGAAACGTGATTTTACTGAAACAATAGATTCTGAGGGGGTCTGACAGAACAGATGCTGAGAGGACATTTTCCAGAGCACATTAATCTAGAATTAGGAGACAGAGTTTAAAAGTAAGAGATTAACTACTTAATGCTGTTGAGAAAATACTTCTGAGAGTCACTAGTCCTTGGAATTCTCGTTCTCAGAGAACAATGAAGGTTGAATCATTGAATATATTCAAGGTTAAGTTGGACAGATTTTTGACAACCAAGGAAATGAAAAGTTATGTAGCAGAAATAAAAGGGGAGTTCAGACCACAATTAAATGGTGGAGAAGGCTTGGTGAGCTGAATGGCCTATTCCTGCTCCTATTTCTTATTATCAATGATATGGTGTGACAATATTTTGACAGCATATGCAGATTGTTGGCTATAAAAATGGATCAGTTCAGGAATGTCAGCTGCACGTAAAACTTCAAAGTAAAGAAACTTCTGCACCACAGAACCTAGTGACTATTACAAATTTAATGCAAAAAACAGTTGGGTCATACAAAAATCAATTTTATAGAAACATTTTACAGTCAAAACAGCCAACAAATTAACGGGTTTATTGTGCAGAAAATAATTTACATGAAAAGAATTGCAGTGAATAGGTAATAATTACACAATGAAACACAGGGCGTTAAAGGCACCAAAGTGATATTAGCAGCCTGGCACTCAATGCTCCACTATTTGGATGACTGTACCAGACATAATAAGCTGTGACAGTTCAAAGGTGATAGCTTTAACATAGCAAGCAGTTATTTCATTCATCGACTTGGACACTTTCTTTGAAAGAGCTATCCAATTAATCACACACGCTTGTTCTTCCAACCCTACATTTTTCTATCCCTACATATACACCCAATTCCCTTTCAAAAATTACTATTCAGCCTGCTTCCTACCTCTCAGGCAGTCTATTGCAGGTCATAATTTACTCAGTAAAAACATTACACTTCATTTTCCAACCCACTCTCCAATCCTTCTCTTACCCAGGAGGGATCAGAACATAGAACTTGCAATAATCTTCAATCTGTCTCTAGTTTACAGACCAGCATTGTTTATCTTCAACAACTACTCAGATAATGGACTCAAGGTCAATGAAGAGTATTAGATCAAGATATAAATACACACAAAGTGAATTACAAGCTCTAACTAATTTTTGATGCTGTTAAAACTAGGGAAAGGAAACATGCAGCTTCTTGATAAAGAAAAACCTGCAGTTAATACATTAATCAACTTTGCAGATGTACTGCCAATGTTTAATTACCACAGTAAAGCACAGAGCAACTTCCTTGACCTTGCCTAAACCTGAATTGAGAGTCTGGCTTACAACTCGCGTGCTTGTGCATTACAACAGTTGGGACCTAAAATGTTTGGTCAAATCCGACATAATGATATTTAATTTCTAAACAAGTTCATTAAATGTTTCAAAACTCACTGCCAAAATCTATTGCATAAAAATGATTGTTTGCTACCCTACTAATTGGTGAGCTTATGAGTCCCTACGGCAAATGGCTTGCCAGAGTTGAGAAAGCCTATTGATTACCCTACAAACAACTATTAGGTCCCAGTTGGTGGCCTAAAATAAAGAAACTTCAGCAAACTCCAAACATATGCAAGTGCATTACTTTTACACATTTTTTTTGCGCAGAAGAACTGAAGTAGAACATGGTGGGAAGGGAAAACAACTTCCTTATTGGAAAAAACATTTGATTCTTGGGCTAAATATCCATAATAAACAAAAATGATTTAGTACAAAACTCATCTGATTATTCAATCTGGCAGCAAAGTTAGTTTTGGGGGAATGCAAGGCATTTCCACCACATACCTGGGCAGATTTTTCCTGTAGGAATTGCACTTCTCCATCTTGCAGGAACGTGAGAAAACGAGGAATGATATGTTCCAGGAAAGTTGAGTATTGAGGTGAAGTTGTGACATTCTACAAACGAGGGATATTACAGGTGCTGTTTATAAATAGGTTTTTTATTCTTTAAGTTTTTTCCTCTAAGATTACAACTATTCAGAGTGCTACCAAGAAAAGTACAAAATTCACAATTTCATCAACTTTGATTTAAAAAAACCAGTACAATACTACTACTTTAAACAAAGAATGTCAATTTGCAAATAAAGTACTTCCAGTGTTTCCATGCTTAAATTTCATTCCAGCAGAACGTACAACATTATAACGTGCGTAAAAGTAGCAATGGTTTGTTAAACTTTAAACATCCAAAGCTATATTCTCAAGATATATAACTCATCGAAGCAACAGATAACTAAGTTTATGGATGGCTTTTATTTACATCTGCAGAATAGCACACAAAATGGCAACTGAACAAATAAATCCAAAGAGGAATTCAATAAAATCTTCCTGACCCAGGAAGGGAATAGAACAATGAATTCACTTTCCAAGCGACAAACTGAGATATATTGTAATGATTCATTTAAAAGAAATAGCTAAACCGAGGGAAGTCCAATATCAGTATCAGACAGGATCTGGCAAACTGGGAGCAGCTACCTGCAGATAAGCCTATATGTGGAAAGCAGGAGTCTTTTTAAAAGTACTGTAGAAAGTGTTCAGGGCTAGCGTATTCCTCCAAGAGTGGAGGGCAAGGGAAGCAAGTCCTGGAAACCCTGAACGCCAAGGTACATTGAGAGTTTCATAAAGAAAAAGAAGGAAGCATATGTTAAGTACACAGCATGAAGAAAAAAGGGAGGCACTTCAGGACTGTGGAATGTGAGAGGAAGGTACTTTAAAAAAAAAGAAATTAGGAGGGCAAAGAGAGGACATGAAATAACTTTGACAGATGGGATTAAGGAAAATCTCAAGGCATTTTATAAATATTTTGAGATAAAAAATTACCAGGGAAAGACTGGGGCTATTACAGACCAAAGAGACAATGCACACATGGAGCCAGAATATGTGAATGAGGTCTTAAACAAATATTTCTCATCTGTATTCACAAAGGAGAAAGTAATTGTAGCTGGAGATTTCAGTTGGGATAGTGAGGCTCTAGAGTATGTTAAGATTAATAAGGAGGTGGAATTAGGTGTTTTAGCAGGCATAAAAGGTACATAAATCCCCACAGCCTGATGAAATGTCTCCTAGCTGCTAAGGGAGGTAAGGGAGGAGATTGCCAGAGCCCTGATAGAGATATTTAATACTGCGCTGGCCATAGGAGAAGTGCTAAATGACTAGAGGAGGCGGAGGGGGATTCTGATTGAGATATACAAAATTATTTAGAAATAGACAGAATAGATCATGAGAATCGCTTTCTGATGGCAGACACATCTAAGACTGGACAGCATAAGTTTAAGGTGACAAAAAAGTGATTTAGAGAAGAAGGTCGGAGGAAATATTTTTTTCACCCAGAGGGCTGTAAACGGAATATGCTACCTGAGGGGGCATGGAGGCAAGTACTCTTGCAAATTTTAAGAAACACCTGGATGAGCACTTAAAATGCCACTTAAAAACACCTGCTACTGCAGGTAAATGCAATTAATACAGCTTGCCGTTCGTTGTTGGCTCAGACATGGTTTGCCAAAGGGCCATTTCTATGCTGTAAGACTCTAACACTAGGTAAAAAATTAGGGACATATGCATGGAGCTATAAGAGGTGGAAGAAAAAGCTTGCATGGAACACCAACATGGCTTTACTCAGTTGGGTTGAACAGTGAATTTTTTGCTACAAATACTATGTCATCCTATTAGACTCTACCACTCTAGTTTGTTTCCTCACTTTATCCAGATTTTTTAAATTGTCATAATAATATCTTCAATTCAGAAGTTTCAGAAAGATGATGCTTTCAACTTCACACTCGGGAACATCAGCAATGCTAAAAACTTACTTCAAAATTTTCACTGACTTCCTGCATCATTTTCAGTTTGGTTTCATCAGCTGCAAAAAAAAAAGTACAGGAATTACTTAGGGACTGAAAACAAAACAGTCAGCTGTGCTCCTGAAGCAATGGTCTGACAGAAGCAATCAGATCTTATCAGTTTTACTAACATCGCCCAAAGCAGAAGGTAGCATCACAAACACACCAGCACACACACTAAGTACTCACTTACTTTCTCTCACACACATTCATTCATACAAGTACAGCCATCTTCTGAAATATTTGACAGGGCTCTAGCAATTTGACTCCATCATTTTGCTTCTGCTCAAGTTATGATTCATTCTGTTAAGTAGGATCAACAGCAATCAATTTTTCATAAATGAAGCAACAAAGTTCTGAGTGTCAGCGTCCTATTTTTCTAACTAGAATCACAAAGTCACTTTTTTTTAAAAAAAACTCCTTTCCCATATGCTATTAGAAGAAAATGTCCATGGGATTCTGGGTTTTAGAAATACAGGCAGGAAGTATGAAACAAAAAAATGTTCATCTAAGTTTTCATACATCACTGGTTACGCTTCAACTATAGTTATACATTTAACTTTGGGCCCTACAAAATTGTTTTAATTTGAGCAGAGGTATTAAAGGGAGAAGGTTAGGACGTATTCAAAATTGAGAGATTAACAAAGATAAACAGTTTGCAAGATCAAGCACTATATTAGATCCAGTATTTCCAATGAGAAAGGGCTCATTATTAATATTTTTGTAAAAGAAACTTTTGGGAAACAGTGATCATACATTGATAGAATTTTCCATTACAGTTGAAAAAGATGCAGTTCAATCTGAAACCAGTGCCCTAAATTTTAAAAAAAAAGGGCAATTATAAAGGTCTGAGGCTACCTGTGGTGAATTGCAAAAATACAATAAAAAGCTTGCTGGCAAATAGTTAATCCCTAGTATTCAAAGAATGAATGCTTTGCTTTTTGTTTGAAAACCTACCTTCCTAAAAGGCAAAATATCAACTGGGAAAGAGTGCACACCATGGTTAACAAGGGAAATCAAAGATAGTATTAGACCAAAGGAGTGAATTTTAAAGATGCCAAAAAAAGATTGTAAGCCAGAGTGGGAGAATTCAAAGGAGGTCAAACAGACTGATAAAGAGAGAGAAGTGAATTGAACTGAAGTGAATTTATTGTCACGTGTACCGAGGTACAGTAAAAAGCTTTGTCTTGCCAGCAATACATGCAGATCACATAGTTAAGTAGCATAGCTAAGTAAATAATAGGTAGACAGTGACAAAACCAAAAACGCAGGTACAGGTGAACGTTAAGAGTTTGAAAGTCCATTCAGCATTCTAACAACAGTAGGGTAGAAAATATTACGTAACCAGCTGGTGTAAGTGTTCAGACTTCTGTACCGGAGAATAAATATTAATGTAAAATAGCAAGGAACATAAATACACACTGCAAAGAAATTCTATAGGCATGCAAAAGGCAAAGATTAGAAAGGAAATAGGAGTCTATTCCAGACATAGTTAATAAGAAACAGAAAAGGGCCAGAGAGGCTAAATGAATGCTGACTCTATCTTCACAGAAGAAAACAAGTAATCTTCTTAACATCAAGACCAAAGGTCAAGTAAGAGTGCAGAACTAAAATAAATTAGTATTGGTAAAAGAAAAGCAGTAACATGTAGTGTTGGAGAAATTAATGTAATGGAGCGTTAAGAAAACCCCAGAACCAAGGTGGGACTAGAATGGGGTGGGATATCTGGTCGGTATGGACGAGTTGGACCGAATGGTCTGTTTCCGTGCTGTACATCTCTGTGAGTCTGTGAACCCAATGACCTTCATCCTACACTTCCAAATCAGATGGGTAGAGGGACAGCAAGTGCTTTGGTATTATTCAAGATTTTACTAATCCTGTATATCAGAAGCTTATAAAAAGTATCTCCACTATTGATAAAAGCAACAAGAGAAAACCGGAAACTACAGATACATTAATCTGACGTCAGTAATAGGGTAAAACAAGATCCTATTATAAAGGACATGATAGCTGGATATTTAGAAATTAATCGTCAGGTTATGCAGTCAAATTGGATCTATGGAGATAAAATAATGTTTGATAAAACTGACAGAGTTTAGATGAAGAACAGGAGATAATTAAATAATCTCAAATATGTATCAAACACATGAAGGAAGTGTAAATGGTAACAGTAGAAATGGATGCATGGAAAATCTAGCTGTACTGGAGTGTGGTATGACCCAGGAGTACACTATAAACACAAAGCCTCAAGTTATTAACATATTATACTGCAACAAGCCACAGCCAATATTTTATCATCCTCTCATTTTTGTTAATGTGCAATGTTAACAAAAAGGGGGGCAGGGGATGAAGCAGAGCTTACTGAAGCACAGGTAGCAAGTTGTGGCATCATCTGGACAAAATGGGTTTGAACCCCACTCCAAACTGAGAAGATGACATCTGTCTACACTCCAGTATACAGTACAATCCAACAGCACTCCTCTGTTCATTATTGGCGCCAGCAATGATTTCTATCCACAGACCACTCCGCAAAACTCAAACTAAACTCAAAAAGACAAAAACATTTTTTGCTCCCTCACACAAAATATTCTAAATAACAAACTACCTATAATTCATGTGAAGAGAATCAAAGTTAACATTTCAGGTCTGGCGAGCCTTCTTCAGAGTTGATGTAGCTCAGAAAAAGTTGTTTTTATAATGCAGAAGAGAGGTTGAGGGGAGAGGAGTAAATGATTCATGGAAGTAGAGCCCAAAGGCAGAGTAAAGAGAAAGTGAAGTTTCTGAAAAGAAACTCTCTCTTCGGGCACTAACCCTACCTCTTCAGTTTACTCCTTACACCCTCTGCATAAAACATTTTCCTAACCACCATCAGTTCTGAAGGTCGGTCACTGGAGCCGAAACGTTAACTCTGATTTCTCTCCACAGATGCTGCCAGACCTCTAAGCTCTTCCAGGAATTTCTGTTTTTGTTTGATTTCCAACTTCTGCAGTTCTTTTGGGTTTTGTAACCTAATATTCCTGGTGGTGGTAGCCATTACTCTCATTTATTTTCCATTACCATGAGATGGAGATTGGAAATAAATGAGAGTGATGGCTACCACTACCAGGAAGTTATGTTAAACCACCACAACAGAACGATTTAATAGAATAAGGTGGTCTGCTTGGCCATTTCAGAAAACAGTTAACAATCAACTATATTGGGGTACAATAAATAAGAGACTAAGATCACTATTCATCTTGCTTATCCCCCTAGTAAACATATTATCCAATAATAAGTTATTGATTAGTCAGAGTAATGAATCTCTACCGCTAAGTCCGTAACAGATTCAGCCATGAGGCAAGGTAAATCCAGAGTGGGAGAAGAGCTTTGGTGAGGGACCCCACCTCTAGCACACTTTCAGGCAATGATTTCCAATCTACAATTTTTAAAATATATAAAATAACAGTATATATTTTTTCTTACACATTAAAGTTCAAGTCTCCTTTTTCCAGTATAACAGTTTCTTACAGACTGTTTCACAAAGAAAGAAGTAATCAGATTGGTGACTGCTGCTATCCACTCACTTCAATTAAGAGATTCCTCTGTTCTCCAGCATCTGTTTTAAGAATGCAAACTGATCCTGTTTTTTTTTTTAAATTCTTCACTCATTTCATTATGTGTACATTATCCCACAGTGATTTGTCACTATCCTGTACAGCTGGTGCTCACACAGTGATTCCAAAAGTGCAAGATTAAATTTCAACACTGACTGAGATTACCATATGACTCTCCTTGTCAACCTCACCTGAGCGGTGATGACCCTCAGACGAAACCACCATCAGTCGTCTCTCTCTCTCTGATGACCCCTATGATCTTTTGGGACTATGGCATCTTTACTTACTATGACTAACATATAAACTTCGACCTGAGTGCTATGTACAAGTTGGCTGCTGCATTTCATAACTTACAACACAGAAGTGTTTACATGGCTGTAAAACACTTCAGATTGTCCCAAAGTAATGAAAAAGCTGGTGAAATTGGGGGTATCAACTGAAAATTTAAAAACTGAAATTGACAGTTGTCAAATCAAGGCAGGGATTGTTATGACGAACCAGCCACGATCGAAGTGAATAAGGCTAAATGAACCCAAGCCTCCGATTCCTATTCCAAGATTTTTCTTTATTCCTTTACTATACTGTACACACATTAACCAGGGCCTATAAGTAAGTTGAATAACTCACGTGTGTTGCTGTCCGTCAGAGCAGCCACAAACTGAAGGTACTTCTTCATTAAAGTAGTCTGGTCCACCACAGCCCCTGGTGTTGCCACAAATGCCATTTTGGTGAAGGATGTATTGCAGGCAGATGTGGAAGAGATTACTTATGCCAGCATTATTTAAAGCAGTCACAGGAGATCTGAAAATAAAGTTGTTTCAATATAGATTTCCATCAAGCTTGGGGGGGGGGGGAGAGAATAAAGAGAGGGGGGGGGGAGAAAGAGAGAGGGGGGGGGAGAAAGAGAGGGGGGGGGGAGAAAGAGAGGGGGGGAGAGAAAGAGAGGGGGGGAGAGAAAGAGAGGGGGGGGAGAGAAAGAGAGGGGGGGGAGAGAAAGAGAGGGGGGGAGAGAAAGAGAGGGGGGGGAGAGAAAGAGAGGGGGGGGAGAGAAAGAGAGGGGGGGGAGAGAAAGAGAGGGGGGGGAGAGAAAGAGAGGGGGGGGAGAGAAAGAGAGGGGGGAGAGAAAGAGAGGGGGGGAGAGAAAGAGAGGGGGGGAGAGAAAGAGAGGGGGGGAGAGAAAGAGAGGGGGGGAGAGAAAGAGAGGGGGGGAGAGAAAGAGAGGGGGGGAGAGAAAGAGAGGGGGGGAGAGAAAGAGAGGGGGGGAGAGAAAGAGAGGGGGGGAGAGAAAGAGAGGGGGGGGAGAGAAAGAGAGGGGGGGAGAGAAAGAGAGGGGGGGAGAGAAAGAGAGGGGGGGAGAGAAAGAGAGGGGGGGAGAGAAAGAGAGGGGGGGAGAGAAAGAGAGGGGGGGAGAGAAAGAGAGGGGGGGAGAGAAAGAGAGGGGGGGAGAGAAAGAGAGGGGGGAGAGAAAGAGACGGGGGGGGAGAGAAAGAGACGGGGGGGGGAGGGGGACGGGGGGGGGGGGGGGAGGGGGACGGGGGGGGGGGGGAGGGGGACGGGGGGGGGGGGAGGGGGACGGGGGGGGGGGAGGGGAGAGGGGGACGGGGGGGGGGGGAGGGGGACGGGGGGGGGGGGAGGGGGACGGGGGGGGGGGGGGGAGGGGGACGGGGGGGAGGGGGACGGGGGGGGGAGGGGGACGGGGGGGGGAGGGGGACGGGGGGGGGGAGGGGGACGGGGGGGGGAGGGGGACAGGGGGGGGGGAGGGGGACGGGGGGGGGAGGGGGACGGGGGGGGGGGAGGGGGACGGGGGGGGGGAGGGGGACGGGGGGGGGAGGGGGGAGGGGGACGGGGGGGGGGGGAGGGGGACGGGGGGGGGGGGGGAGGGGGACGGGGGGGGGGAGGGGGACGGGGGGGGGGGAGGGGGACGGGGGGGGGGGGAGGGGGAGGGGGGGGGGAGGGGGACGGGGGGGGGAGGGGGACGGGGGGGGGGAGGGGGACGGGGGGGGGAGGGGGACGGGGGGGGGGAGGGGGACGGAGGGGGGGAGGGACGGGGGGGGGGGGGGGGACGGGGGGGGGAGGGGGACGGGGGGGGGGGGGAGGGGGACGGGGGGGGGGGAGGGGGACGGGGGGGGGGGGGAGGGGGACGGGGGGGGGGAGGGGGACGGGGGGGGGGGAGGGGGACGGGGGGGGGGAGGGGGACGGGGGGGGGGAGGGGGACGGGGGGGGGGAGGGGGACGGGGGGGGGGAGGGGGACGGGGGGGGAGGGGGACGGGGGGGGGAGGGGGACGGGGGGGGGAGGGGGACGGGGACGGAGGGGGACGGGGACGGAGGGGGACGGGGACGGAGGGGGACGGGGACGGAGGGGGACGGGGACGGAGGGGGACGGAGGGGGACGGGGGGGGACGGAGGGGGACGGGGGACGGAGGGGGACGGGGACGGAGGGGGACGGGGACGGGGACGGAGGGGGACGGGGACGGAGGGGGACGGGGGACGGGGGGGGACGGGGACGGAGGGGGACGGGGGACGGGGGGGGACGGGGGACGGGGGACGGGGGGGGGGAGGGGGAGGGAGACGGGGGGGGGGAGGGGGAGGGGGACGGGGGGGGGAGGGGGAGGGGGACGGGGGGGGGAGGGGGAGGGGGACGGGGGGGGGGGGGGACGGGGGACGCAGGGGTACGGGGGACGCAGGGGTACGGGGGACGCAGGGGTACGGGGGACGCAGGGGGACGGGGGACGGAGGGGGACGGGGGACGGAGGGGGACGGAGGGGGACGGAGGGGGACGGAGGGGGACGGAGGGGGACGGGGGACGGAGGGGGACGGGGGACGGAGGGGGACGGGGGACGGAGGGGGACGGGGGACGGAGGGGGACGGGGGACGGAGGGGGACGGGGGACGGAGGGGGACGGGGGACGGAGGGGGACGGGGGACGGAGGGGGACGGGGGACGGAGGGGGACGGGGACGGAGGGGGACGGGGACGGAGGGGGACGGGGGGGGGAGGGGGACGGGGGGGGGGGAGGGGGACGGGGGGGGGGAGGGGGACGGGGGGGGGGGGGAGGGGACGGGGGGGGGGGGGGACGGAGGGGGACGGAGGGGGACGGGGGGGGACGGAGGGGGACGGGGGACGGAGGGGGACGGGGACGGAGGGGGACGGGGACGGAGGGGGACGGGGACGGAGGGGGACGGGGACGGAGGGGGACGGGGACGGAGGGGGACGGGGGACGGGGGGGGACGGGGACGGGGGACGGGGGACGGGGGGGGACGGGGGACGGGGGGCGGGGGGGGGGAGGGGGAGGGGGACGGGGGGGGGAGGGGGAGGGGGACGGGGGGGGGAGGGGGACGGGGGGGGGAGGGGGACGGGGACGGGGGGGGGACGGGGGACGCAGGGGTACGGGGGACGCAGGGGTACGGGGGACGGAGGGGGACGGGGGACGGAGGGGGACGGGGGACGGAGGGGGACGGGGGACGGAGGGGGACGGGGGACGGAGGGGGACGGGGGACGGAGAGGGGGACGGGGGACGGAGAGGGGGACGGGGGGGGGGGGAGGGGGACGGGGGGGGGGGGAGGGGGACGGGGGGGGGGGGAGGGGGACGGGGGGGGGGGGAGGGGGACGGGGGGGGGGGAGGGGGACGGGGGGGGGGGAGGGGGACGGGGGGGGGGGAGGGGGACGGGGGGGGGGAGGGGGACGGGGGGGGGGGGAGGGGGACGGGGGGGGGGGGGAGGGGGACGGGGGGGGGGAGGGGGACGGGGGGGGGGGAGGGGGACGGGGGGGGGGAGGGGGACGGGGGGGGGGAGGGGGGGAGGGGGACGGGGGGGGGGGAGGGGGACGGGGGGGGGGGGAGGGGGACGGGGGGGGGGAGGGGGACGGGGGGGGGGGGGAGGGGGACGGGGGGGGGGGGAGGGGGACGGGGGGGGGGGGGAGGGGGACGGGGGGGGGGAGGGGGGGACGGGGGGGGGGAGGGGGACACGGGGGGGGGAGGGGGACGGGGGGGGGAGGGGGACGGGGGGGGGAGGGGGACGGGGGGGGGAGGGGGACGGGGGGGGGGAGGGGGACGGGGGGGGGAGGGGGGGGACGGGGGGGGACGGGGGGGGAGGGGGGGGGACGGGGGGGGAGGGGGGGGACGGGGGGGGAGGGGGGGGACGGGGGGGGGGAGGGGGGGACGGGGGGGGGAGGGGGGGGGACGGGGGGGGAGGGGGGGGACGGGGGGGGAGGGGGGGGACGGGGGGGAGGGGGGGGACGGGGGGGAAGAGGGAAGGGGGGAGGGGAGAGGGAGAGGGAGTGGGAGTAGGGGGTGAAGGTGGAGGGGGGGGGGGGAGAATGTGGGGTGCGGTAGAAGTTGCCTCTCCCCCTCCTCCAGCCGTTACCTGAGCCACGAGCCCGGCGCCGCTGCGCGCACTGCCCGCCAGCCGCCTCACTCGTCTCTTCACCCCACTCCCTCCGCCGCTGCAACATCCGCTCCTCCTCAACCCCACAATGCGACTTTGACCCCGGGCCTGGCTTCCTAACCGTTCTCTCCTGCCGTTCCCTGAGTCCAATTGGTATCCTCACCCGTCGCTAGCTCCAAAATTACATGGGACCTACTTACTCCGCTGGAGGAACAAACGCGCCGTAGAGCAGCGCTGAGACCATCGAATTTGATGGTCTTTTTTGCGTCATCAAAATGCGACTTGCGAATCATTTTGTACAAATTTTATTTATAGAAAAGAGTGATGTCATCTCAAAATGTTGTCAGTAGGAATTTCACTGATGTGTTAATTTCCTCAACCACAAAACATGTTTAACCGTTGATGTTTCATTTAGAGGGTTGATCTGGACATGTGTTTTAAATGGAATTTCAAAGGCATTTTAGAAAGTGCCTGCGCAACAAACCTACAATTTCAAGCCAGTGGAACTAACACTAAGGCTATAGAATTGGCTAAGTGGCAGAAAACAAAGAATAGTGGCCAGCAATTGCTTTTATGGACTGAAGTGGGATATTCAAGGGATTGATATTTAATCCACTTCTTTTCCAATACAGGTGGGGTGGGGGATGTATTTTACTGTATAAGAAAACTGTGGTGATTGTTTGGCAATTGGATTCTGGTTGGTAGTGATAATACCATAGAGGGTATATGATCTGTTACAACAAGCTTTGTTTAAGTTTTAAACCAATCAGGTTGGCTGTGATTGTCAGGGCATTCTCCTTTGAAATGAACCAGGAAATGGTTGTTGATATTTTCCTCATTAACATCCTCAGTAATGCTATGACACAATTCTGGAGTCGCTGGAACTTGAACCCAGGTTTCTGTGTCTAGAGATCAGGACACCATCACTGTGCCACAATAGCCCCTTAGCAATTGACTGTCACATATGTTATTGAGTTGAAACACCTCTGATCATGTAAATGACTGCCCCATCTTCAAAGACAAGGGCCTGTTTATTAATATATTTAGCTTCAAGCAAGCAGGACTCTCCTTTGACAGAAGTGACTTTTTTCAGCAATACTAAAGAGGAGGTACTTGGAAAAAGTAGCTAGTGTCTCAAAGCTAGTCCCTTTTTTTCTAAGAGCTACTCCTTGGCTCAAGGAAACTCTCTCCTTGATTTTTTCAGAGGGAAAATAAACCGGACCAGGCTCCGATCAGTCTGGTTTGGTACAGAAATGAAAAGGGTTTTGAGAGGCCTTTTGTTTATATGTAAGAAGATGAGACTTCAGCCCAAAGTGGTCAGGCTTTAGAAGTGACCTCTTTTAAGAGAGGGGGGTGGTTAGCTAAACTGAGCAGTTTTTAGTTGAGTCCTGAACTGGGAAGTTCAACAGGGAACTGTGTGGAAACACTCTCTCCTTTCTGCCCTTCAACTCAATCTGTAAGCATGTGTTCCATTTATACTGGGTCTTAAAGGGAGTTTGCTTATGTGTGTGTGTGTGTGTATGTGTTTGGAACAGCATAATTAAGCCTAGCTGGATAGGTTGAGTTCTGTAGGAGTTCTTTATTCTGTTCTTGTTTCATTGTGTAATTTTGTGAATACATTTTTTTGTCTGTTTTAAAATCTAGTAATCAACTTAGCTATCTTTGTGTAATTTTCACTGTACACTTACCTGGCCTAGTCCATAACGCTGGACTAAAGGTTCATAAATTTCCTGCATCAGCTGAGCTTCATCCCAGAGTGTTGAAGCGAGTAACAATAGAGACAGAGGATGCATTGCTGTTTATCCTTAATCATTCTAGAAATATTGGAAGAGATTTGCAGATAATGAAAGAAAATGGCATTAGTATGATAAGCCATGATTGGGTCAGGCTTGATGGGCTGCATGGCCGACTCATGTTCCTATATTCCTGAAACCAAATGTGGGACCTCTTAGAGCAAGAAACGTAGGTGTGTCAAGTGCAAACAAATAAAACTTTTTATTCATGGAGTGGAAAACAATATCGCAGAGTTGATCTTTTTAAGTATTTTGATGTGTCTGGCACAGGGAGAAAAGGATGAAATACTTGAATTTATATAATGCCTTCCATAATAAAACTCTGGCCTATATCATTCTATTTCTGCAAGTGGATCCATCCTGACTTAACCAGTGACAAAGAACTACCCAAGATCTCAGAACCATAATCAATAATTTAATTTTCATTGCGATTGGGAAAATCAAATTGGCAGAGGTAATCTCAAGGAAGAATTCAGAATGTATTTGGGACAATATCCGAAAATAATTTGTTATGGATTTCCAAACAGCAATCATACTATTTTGAATCTGGAAATGTGTTATGAGGCAGGTTTAAGAAACGATCGCAGAGTAAATTATCACTCAGGCAATAGTGACAATAACATGGTAGAATCTAGCATTCAATCTGTGAGTGAAAGACTTGGTTTGGAAGCAACCAGGCTACACATAAATAAAAGTAATTACAAAGCAACAAGTTTAGAGTTAGCTGAAGTAGACTGTGAAGGCCGGTTATCAGAAAAGAAGGTTGAGGAATAATGGGAGATACTTTCAAAACTAATTTGTAACTCACAAGAAAGATATAATGCAGTACAGAAGGTTTCTAGGGAGAAGATAGGCCAATCATGGCTAACCAGGGAATTTAAGGATAATATCAAATTGGAAAAAGAAGACATGCAAAGTGGCAAAAATTAGTGTTGAGCCAGAGAATTGATAAAGTTTTAAAAACCCTGAAATATGACTTTAAAAAAGTAAAGAGGAAGAAATTAACTTTGATGGCAAACTAGCAACTAATATGGAAACTTGGTTCTGATGAAAGACAACTGGATGGAAAGTGTTAACTCTGTTATTCTCTCTCTCCTGATGCTGCGAGACCTGCTGAGTTTCTCCAGCACTTTCTATTCTTATTTCAGATTCCCAGAATCTGCAGTTCTATGTTTTATTATAACAATGTGGAAAAAGTGAGGACTGCAGATGCTGGAGATCAGAGCTTAAAAATGTGTTGCTGGAAAAGCGCAGCAGGTCAGGCAGCATCAAAAGAACAGGAGAATCGACGTTTCGGGCATAAGCCCTTCTTTTATGCTTTTAAAATCTAAAAATAAATCTTTCTTGAATACATTCAGTGATTTTGTTTACAAAATAAGTAATAGCAAAATAGACAGAAAGAGCTTCTTTAAGTATGGAAAAAGGAAGAAAGAGGTCAAAGTGAAAATGGACCAATTAGATAATGAGACTAGGGAAATAATAATGGGGAATCAGGAAATGATTGGGGTGTTGAATAACTAAGTATCAGTCTTGATAGTAAAAGACTCTAATAGCATTCCAACAATACTAAATAATCAAGTGGAAAGTGGAAAGAGGAAATAAATAAAAATTACCATAAGGAAAAAGGGACTATGGAAGTTAATTGGGCTAAGTGCAGAAAAGTCTCATAGACCTGAACAGTCCTATCGAAGATAGTAACAGAAATAGCTGCAGAAATGCATACACTTGTAGTAGCCTCCCACAAATATTTGGATGCAGGTTAAATCCCAGAGGATCAGGGATCACCAATGTAACACCTTCATTCAAAAAAGCAAGGAAACAAACCAGTCATTAAATCTGCCAATTTGCTTAACATCTGTCATTGTTAGACGTTCGACTTTATTCTGAAGGATGTAAAAGCAGAACATTTAGAAAAACATAATATAGTCAAATAGAATCAGCATGATTTCATTGAAGGGGAAATCATGCCTGACAAATTTATCAGAATTCATTGAGAAGGTAACATGCATTATTGATAAAGGGGAACCATTAGATGTAATATATTTGGTTTTCTGAAAGGCATTCAACTACTTAATAAAAAAGAGCCCATGATGTTGGGGTTATATATTAGCCTGATTAGAGAGTTGGCTAACTAAAGGAAAATAGAGAATTGGAATAATGGGGGCATTGCCAGGATAGCAACCTGTAACCAGTGGTGTGCCACAAGAATAAGTGCTGGGCCACTATTATTTCCAATATATATTAATGACATGGATAAGGGAAATGAGTGTACTAGTGACAAGTTTGCAGATGACATTAAAAAAAGGAGGAGAAAGTGAGGTCTGCAGATGCTGGAGATCAGAGCTGGAACTGTGTTGCTGGAAAAGCGCAGCAGGTCAGGCAGCATCCAGGGAACAGGAGAATCGACGTGAAGGGCTTATGCCCGAAACGTCGATTCTCCTGTTCCCTGGATGCTGCCTGACCTGCTGCGATTAAAAAAAGGAGGGAAGGCAAGTGGTAAGGATAACACAAAGTCTATAGTGGGATATAGATAGATTCTGTGAGTGGGCAAAGACTTGACAGATGGAATATAATGTGGGAAAATGTGTGCTTGTGCACTTTGGCAAGAAGAATTGAGAAACTGAATACGATTTAAATGGAGCAAGACTGCAGAAAGTTATAATATAGAAGAATTTGAGGTCCTTGTATATAAATTACAAAAAGCAACCATACAAGTTCAGCAGGTTGTAAGGAAGGCAAAGGGGATGGAGTATACAAAGGAAAGGTAAGACCAGGGGTGGGGAACCTGTGGCCGAATGCAACCTTTTGGGGTACTAGTTGCGGCCTTCTTCCTATTTGTCTGTAAATACTAAATCAGTCTTTTTAAGACTGTGTTCTATTTATAAAATTTTTACTGCTAACTCAGTCATGTCAAAAACAAAGAAAATAACATTAAAGGAAGTGAACAGAGTATTCAGTGAAGAATGGGAATTGCAGTATTAGGTATTTGCTGTGAAAGATAAACATGCCTCAGCTTGGTGATGAAACATTCAGTGTGGATCTGCCATATTTTTCTCAAGTGTGCTGGTTGTCACAAGGACAAACACTTGTCAAACCTTTATCTTTGCAAAAACAAATCACAAGATTTTTTGAGGAACTGAATGAACCATGTGAATTGTCAAAAGAGAATTTCTGCAGAAATGCTGCACCTTTGTGTGATATAATGTCAAAGAAAAATGACCTGAATTTTTTTTTTTGCAAGGTAAAACTGAATCTGTTATATGACATGTGGCTAAAAATCCAGGCATTTTGGAAAATGCTGACCTTTTCCAAACTCTCCTTACCCAATTGGAACTTTCAGCTAAACGGGTAACTAATGAACAGGATACCAGCAAATCATTAAGGAAATGTGACATGAAAGAATGCACAGCTGTTCTAGACTCCCTGACTGAAGAATACAATGAAAGGTTTGCAGATTTTGAGAAACACAGTCACACTGAAACTAGCTTTTCAACAACATCTGGTTGATGTCTCCAGAGCACCTGATGGCTTACAGATGGAATTGATTGAGCTCTCAGAAGATAATATTCTGAAGTCTCTATTTGAGGCTAAGAACGATCTCATTGAAATATGGAAAAATGCCTTTGAATACCCACGTCTGCGTCAACATGCTGGTCAAATATTATCTTGTTTTGGCACAACCTACTGTTGTGAATCAACATTTTCAAATGTGATGCAAATTAAAATGCGCTTGAGATCCGAGATGACGGATATTCACCTGGAGGGCCAATTGAAGCTACAGTCAATGATGTTGGAACCAAATTTCTATCTCACAATAAGCAATCATAAAAAAATCAATGATTCATTGTCAAAGTTTTTCACTTATTATTAGTTCTATTGTCAACTTTGCCAAACAAATAAATGTATCTTTGCTGAATTTTTAATTAGTTTAAAGTCCACAAGG
The DNA here is from genome assembly GCF_037043375.1 of Chiloscyllium plagiosum. Lineage (NCBI taxonomy): Eukaryota > Metazoa > Chordata > Chondrichthyes > Orectolobiformes > Hemiscylliidae > Chiloscyllium > Chiloscyllium plagiosum. Next base: position 45,876,353 of record NW_028270158.1, on the reverse strand, counting down.
TTTAATTAGAATTAGTAAATATTTCAGCAAAAATATGGCATTTTATTGTATATGTTAAATTCTCAGCATGCCGCCTAATAGTATCTCAGTTAAATAAAATGTGGCCTTCCAATGTAAAAAGATTCCCCACCCCTGGGTAAGATGATACAAAATACTAGCTGGACCACACATAGAATACTGTGAACAGTTTTGGTCCCAAATCTAAGGAAAGATATACTGGTATTAGATGCAATACATAAGGCCATAGGAAACAGGGACAGGCTGTTCGCCCCCTCGAGCCTATTCCACCATTCAATAGAATCATAGCTGATCAAATACTCCTCACTTGCATTCCTTGCCCTTTCTCCATAACCCTTGACCCCCCTACCCAAGAATCTTTCTAACTCAGTCTTAAATATACACAAAGACTCTGACCCCACAACTCTCTGTGACAAGAAGTTCCAAAGTCACACAACCCTGAATCCAGAAATGTTAATTAGGTTGATTCTGGATACAAAGGGATTTCCTATTGATGAGCAGTTGAGTAGGTTGGGCTTGTACTCACTGGAGTTTAGCAGAATGAGAGGAGAACTAATTGAAAGGCATAAGTTTCTTCGAGGGCTTGACAGGGTAGATGCTTGTAGACTGTTTCCCGTTTTGAGAGCATCGAGGACCAATGGGCATTATCTCAGAGTAAGAGATTGCTCAGAGGACAGAAATAAGGAGGAATTTATTCTCACAAAGTACAACAAATTTCTGGAATTATTTACTGCAGAGGGCAGTAGAGGTTAGGTTGTTACATATATTCAAGCCTGGGATGGATTTTTACTCAGCAAAGGAATCAAGGGTTAAGTTGATATGGCAGGAAAGAGGAGTTGAGGATTATCAGATCATCCATGATCTCGCTGATTGGCAGAGACTTGATAGGCAGACTGGCCTACTTTTACTCCAATGTTTTATGGTCTTATGAGACACCCAGCTATATCAAAGCCTGAGCAATGAGGGATGGATTATAAATGTTGCCACCAGTGCCTAAATTCTGACAAGGAAAATAAAATTTCTGTAACCCTCTGTGTACTTCCGTGTTGCACCTGTTCTCAGTGTTGCAATAGAGTTTCTGTGAGTTCCTGCTTAGGAAGTTGGGAGGTGGAGGGAAGTACAGCTCAAAGAGCTGGCTAATGAAGGAGCACTGATGGTAAACTGGAAGTTGGACTGCAGCTTGGGTGAAGCCAGGTTTGCCCCAGGAAGTGCAAACCCATCTCCCTATTACCTATACTGCATCAGTGATACCTCCCTGTGGAACAAGCATCAAAGGAAGGAACAGGCAGAGTCAGTGCCCTGGGGAAAGTTATACACATAGGAAACTGTCACCCACAGCTATTGCCCTCCTACATATTCATCAACAACAATGTATGTGAAGTTCATATCATTAAAGATACCCCCCACCATCTGCTTCATAGACACATAATCAGACAAATATTGACACTGAGCCACATAAGGGGGTATTGGACTGATGACTCAAGAACACAAGAGATATAGGTTAAGAGAGGATCATAAAGAAGGGGAGAAAGATGCAGAGGTGAGAGGTTTTGGCAGAGATTCCAGAGCTTTGGGCCCCAGACTCCAATAATGAAGCAAAGGATCTTTGAGTTTGGCAATGTGCAGATATCTCGGAGAGTTGTAGGCTTGGAGGAATTAAGAAGATAGAGTGGAATGGAGCCTTGGAGGGATTTGAACAGGTGGATGAATATTTTAAATTTGAGATGTTAATGGACTGAGTGTCACTGTAGGTCATCATGAAGGAGCTAAAGCATGTTTCTGCGTACAGCATGTCCACGTATTATATGCAGCCAAGAGGTGCAGATTAGGATCTGGGAAAGAGTTTTACCTGATCAAGAATGAATAGTCTGCATTTATAGAGCAATTTTCATGAATACAATCAAAATGTGATGCACCCAATGAAGTTTTTTTGAAAGATAGTGACTGTTGTAATGTAGGAAACACAGCTGCTAATTTGCACACAGTAAGATCCCACAAATATAAAAATATGATCAGGTTTTGTGGTTTGAGGGATAAATATTGGCCAGAGTGTCATCTAAATCCATTTGAGAGAGCAATGGGATCTTGTTTAACATCTCATCCAAAAGACAGCATCTGGGACAGTGCAGAATCCCTTCACTATTGCACTGGAATGTTAGCCGAAATATTTGTGCTCAAACTGCCAAAGTGGGATTTGAATGTACAACACTTTGATCCAGAGGTACGTAGAGTCATAGAGATGTACAGCACGGAAGCAGACGCTTCAGCCGAATGCATCCATGCTAACCAAATATCCTAAATTAATCGAGTTCCATTTGCCAGCACTTAGCCCATATCCCTCAACCCTTCCTATTCATGGGCCCATCCAGATGCCTTTTAAATGTTGTAATTGTACCAGCCTCCACCACTTCCTCTGGCACATACACCACCCTCTATGTTAAGAAGTTGCTCCTAAGGTTCCTTTTAAATCTTTCCCCTCTCACCTGAAACCTAGTTTTGGAGGGGAAAATACCTTGACTATTCACTTTATCCATGTGCCTCATGATTTTATAAATCTCTTTAAACTCCTCAGCCTCCCATGCTTCAGGGAAAAGTGCCCAAGTCTATTCAGCCTCTCCCCATTGCTCAAACCCTCCAACCCAGGCAACATCCTTTTCTTAAAATCTTTTCTGAACCCTTTCAAGTTTCAAAATATCTATCCTATAGCAGGGAGACCATTTTTGAACACAATATTCCAAAAGTGGCCTAACCAATATCCTGTCCAGCTGCAATATGACCTCCTAATTCCTACACTCAATGCACTTATCACTAAAGGCCAATGTACCAAACGCCTTCTTCACTAACCTGCCTACCTGCGACTCCACCTTAAGGAACTATGAACCTGCACTCCAAGGTCTCTTTGTTCAGCAACTCTCCCCAGAACTCTACCATTAATTTTATAAGTCCTGCCTTGATTTGCCTTTCCAAAATGCAGCACCTCATATTTATCTAGATTAAAGAATCACAACTGAATTTGGTTTATGACAGGTGGAAGATGGATAGCCAGCAAAGAGAGGATTGAAGTAGGTTGGTCCAGAGATGACAAAAGCTTGGATGAGGGGCATGATTTGGAGGAGCTGGTATTGGACTGGAGTACAAAGTTAAAAATCACACAACACCAGGTTATAGTCCAACAGGTTTATTTGGAAGTACTAGCTTTTGGAGCACTGCTCCTTCATTTTACACTCCACAACCAGCAGCGCTCCGAAAGCTAGTGCTTCCAAATAAACCTGTTGGACTATAACCTGCTGTTGTGTGATTTTTAACTTTGGATGAGGGGGTCTGTGTGGCAGGAAGGTAGAGGCAAGGAGGGCTGGAGTATACAACGGGGTCGACAACTGGAGTTTGAAAATAAACTGGAATCATTGAGTGGTATAAGTTCTCCTTTGGTTCTGGCACAAGTTGTAAAGTAAATTCAGACCGAAGCTGACGTACCAGGAAGTATAGAGAAGTAGCTTGCTGCTGCTGAGAGAAGGAATGAAAACCTCAGGGGGGTGAGAGAGTGGCAGAGACAGAGAGCACCCAGGCTGTGAGCCATGACTTCTCTCGAGCTCTTGCTGTTGTTGAACACCGCAGTATTATCAGGTGAGGAAGGGAAGGGGGAGTCCACCATGAGCAAATGCGACTTTAGAAAATAAAGAAACAAGGAACAAGCAGCAGATGTATTCTTAATTAACAGGAAATACATCTGGGAGTGTTCCTGATTGTGTTTTTCTTAATCTGTTCAGTTTAAAGCACTCGACAAATTCAAAACCAGCCTATTTATAAACCCACCGTAAATCAGATGTTAGTTACTTTGGATGAAAAGGGATTAGTTTTCACACCCCAAACCCACCCTCGGAATGTAATTCCTGTTTTGCAAGTGAATGTATTATATCCCAAAGGCTTAACCGACTTCTGGAGCTTGTTTTGCTTAAGATATTGCCAATGGTTTGACTCTGTTTCCTCATGCAGGGATGTGTTTGCAGTATGAGCTGGTACTGAGTAATGATGGGCCCATCACCACTGGTGCCCAAGGGACAGTGGAGGCCAGGCTGGTGCCCAAGCCTGGGAGCAAGCAGGAGCAGCTGGAATCACAACATTACTCCTTCCACTGGAACGTGGAGAACCCCCTTGCCATTGTACAGAGTTCAGAGCAGGAACTCATCTCATCCATCACGGTCCATAGCCTGGCCCCGAAGCTGTACGCTGTCAGTGCTTGGGTGACCCGAAGGGGCTGTTCATGGTGTCCCCAGCTCGCTCACGGCTCCACTGAACTCCTGGTGACAGGTACGAATATAATATTGGTTGTAACTGGGAGCACAAACTGTCCTTGTTTCCTCACTCTGTAGTTTGAATCTAGTTTTACCATTCCAAAGGTCTAATCAAATACTCCTGACTTGTTTGTAACAATTGGGAATATATCTGATTTTTAGTGGATATTGAATAGTCACTGATTACATCCACTGGTAAATAATGGATGATAGCTAGTTACATCAAATTACTGGTAGTGTTCAATAATTGGATTGACAAGGACAATATTTAATATTGTTTTTATACTCAACTATATTTAAACCAGGTTTTGATAAATAGTGTGTAATACTGTATTAACTCATTAGTGAATACAGACTTCTATAATTTTACAGTACAGAAGGAGGCCATTCAGCTATTATGCTTGTACATACTCTTAAAAAGGCTTCCCAGCTAGTCTCATTCTCTGTAGCCCTTTAAATTCATCATTTTCTAATATATATCCAACTCACTTTTGAAACCTCCTATAGAAGCTGCATTCACAACTCTTCCAGGCAGTGCATTTCAAATCCTAACAATTCTCGGAGAAAAGAAGTTTCTCTTCAGCTCACTCCTAGCTCTCTTGCTGACAATCTTGAAATTGTGACCCCTAGTTACTAACACATCAACTAGTGGAAACAGAACAGCCTTCGTTATCCTGTCAAAACTGTCCACAAATTTGAACACCTCAATAAGGTCACCTCTTAACCTTCTCTGGTCCATGAAGAATTAGTCCAGTTTCTCGAATCTATCCCTAAATATAGAATCCCTCATCCCAGTATCCTTTTTGTAAATCTCCTTTGAACTCTCTACAGGGCTTTAATGTCTTTCATTAAATAAGGTGCCCAGAACTGAAAACTGTACTCAAAATGTAGTCTGACCCATGATTTGAAGAGGTGTGGCATCACATCCTTGCTTTTATATTCTATGTCTTTATCCTTAAACCCAACAATCCTATAAACCTTCTTAACCACTGTTCAACTTGCCTGGCCATCTTCAGACAATTATGCATGTAAACACCTCTGCTCCTGTACTCCCCTCAAGGTCGTACCATTGAGCTTGAATTGTCTCTGCATATTTCTTCTACCAAAATGCAATACCCAACATTTCTCTGTATTGAAATTCATTTGCCACGCATCTGGCCAACTTGCCAATACCCCTCTGAAGTCACTGAGTGTCATTTTCACAATTCATTATTCTCACTAGCTTAGCATCATCCACAAATTTAGATTTTTTCCCTCAACACCCATCTCAAAATCATTTATATAAATCAGAAAAAGCAAGAGTCCCAATATCAATCTGTGGGGAACACTATTTTCAACTCTGATCCAACTTCAAGATCTGAGAATTGCCCATCTATTCCTACTCTCTGTTTCCTAACTTATATCCAATTTCTAACCAAGTATTTGATTTCTGGGAAGCTTTATTAGAAAACAATCTCCAATATCCAAGGTGAACTTTCAATGACTTCTTTAAAGGAGACCTCTCCAGATGTGTTCAGAAAGTTTTAAGTAAATAGACTTTTCCACAATATTGTAAAACTTGACCTCAGATAAAATATTGAGAAGCCCTCAATTCCAAATATTTCTAACTAACCAACCAACCAGCCATGTGGCATGGTATCAAATGCTTCCTGAAACTCCAAATATACATCATCCAAAGCACTATTCTCTTCCACTGCCTGTGTTACCTCTTCAAAGAATTCAAACTTGTCAGACATGACCTGCCCTTGACAAAGCAATGCTGACTGTGTAATATTAACTTATCTTTTTCTAAGTTAATATTTATCTTATCCCATAATATGGCCTCCATCAGTTTTCCCACTATTGATGACAAGTTGATAGATCTGTAATTTCCTAGGTTATCCTTTGCCTTTTTCTTAGATAGTGTCACACTTGCAATCCTTTAGTCACCCAGGACTAATCCTGTGTATCAAAGAGGCCTGGAAGGTATTGTTTAATGACAATTAAAACCAGATTTTTACTAATTTTCTTCAATAACTGTAATGCGCCAGGTTATTGGAAAATGTTGCTTATTCGTCCAGATTATTGATGAATAAGTTTCTGGGGTATATTGTTCACTAACTGTATTGTAACAAAAGCACTTCACATTCAATATTTTATCTGAGGATAAGTCTCACAATATTGTGGAAAAATTGATTTATTTAAAATTTTCTGAACACATCTGGAGAGGTCTCCTTTAAACAAGGCATTCAAAGTTCGTGTTGGATATTGGAGATTGTTTTCTAATAAAGCTTCCTAGAAATCACCTATTTGATTATAACTTTGCTGTCGACCCTACTGGGACTGTTCATATAGGGTCTGGTTTGGAAAAAATCTTGTTTTATCTAGTCTTTAGTAGAGGAACAAGAAGTCTGTGAGGAAAAGCTGCCCAATTTCTCCAATTTCTGAAAAAAATCTCTTGTTGAGTTTAGGATGAATCTTATTTGTTTTTTTGGAAGAGTGACTGAACCTCTCAATATAGTATTTCCCAAGCAAGCTGTGTTTGCCCAGACTCCAGAGACTGTGGGTGCATGATGAATGGCTTGACCACACTTGCAAAAATATCAGAACAACAGACACTAGAACATTCTAAACTTTATCTTTTTTTTACTTTCAAGAATAATCTTACTGGTCAGAAAATCTTCTATTTTAATGGGAACCTTAGCAGACAAAAATCTGTTTATTTCTGTTTTGCTAATATCTGAGTCAATGTGCTCTGAGTTATTTAGTAGGAAGAGCACTTTTTCTTCTATGTTAACCAAGTATTGCATCTTCACTGTATAAACCTTGTTCTGATAAGAGATGAACAATTGAATTTCTTGAAAAAAGCGGAATGATAGATCTTTTTTATTTAAAATCCGATTACAGATAAGCATTTAAATTACCATCTCAGTTAACTCGGAAATATATTTTTATTTGACTTTGTTTTAACCCTTGGAGCAACAGTGTACTCTTCCAGCCTCAGTTTTAACAGTACATTAGGTTATTGGTGAATATTATTCAACAATTTAATTAACTCCAGCTTATTGGTGAATATTATTCAAAAGCTTAATTATATATCAGGTTATTATATATCAGTTTAATTTTTAAAAACTGCATTAATACAAGATTATTGGTGAGTATTGTATTAACATGAGGTAACTGGTGAGTACTTTTCAATAACAATATTATATCAAGTTACTGATGAAAATTGTTCAATAACTATTAACACCGAGTTTTTGACAGATATTGTATTGGGAGCTTGGTTGACTGCACAGCTGGTTTGTGTTGCAGAATGACACCAATAGCATGGGCTCAATTCTCCTACTGCCTGAGGTCACCCTTACCTGAGGCATGATGACCTTCACATTAAACTTTCCACCAGTAACCTCGCTCTAATAAGACCCACAGTCCTCTGGTGACTTTTACTGGTGAATATTATTTGATAACTTTATTAACAGGAGAATCGACGTTTCGGGTATAAGCCCTTCTTCAGGAATGAGGAAAGTGTGTCCAGCAGGCTAAGATAAAAGGTAGGGAGGAGGGACTTGGGGGAGGGGCATTGGAAATGCGATAGGTGGAAGGAGGTCAAGATGAGGGTGATAGGCCAGAGTGGGGTGGGGGCGGAGAGGTCAGGAAGAAGATTGCAGGTTAGGAAGGCGGTGCTGAGTTCGAGGGATTTGACTGAGACAAGGTGGGGGGAGGGGAAATGAGGAAACTGGAGAAATCTGAGTTCATCCCTTGTGGTTGGAGGGTTCCTAGGCGGAAGATGAGGCGCTCTTCCTCCAACCGTCGTGTTGCTATGGTCTGGCGATGGAGGAGTCCAAGGACCTGCATGTCCTTGGTGGAGTGGGAGGGGGAGTTGAAGTGTTGAGCCATGGGGTGGTTGGATTGGTTGGTCCGGGTGTCCCAGAGGTGTTCTCTGAAACGTTCCGCAAGTAGGCGGCCTGTCTCCCCAATTATAGAGGAGGCCACATCGGGTGCAGCGGATGCAATAAATGATGTGTGTGGAGGTGCAGGTGAATTTGTGGCGGATATGGAAGTATCCCTTGGGGCCTTGGAGGGAAGTAAGGGGGGAGGTGTGGGCGCAAGTTTTGCATTTCTTGCGGTTGCAGGGGAAGGTGCCGGGAGTGGAGGTTGGGTTGGGGGGGTGTGGACCTGACGAGGGAGTCACGGAGGGAGTGGTCTTTTCGGAACGCTGATAGGGGAGGGGAGGGAAATATATCCCTGGTGGTGGGGTCCGTTTGGAGGTGGCGGAAATGACGGCGGATGATACGATGTATATGGAGGTTGGTGGGGTGGTAGGTGAGGACCAGTGGGGTTCTGTCCTGGTCCTTGACCTCCTTCCACCTATTGCATTTCCAATGCCCCTCCCCCAAGTCCCTCCTCCCTACCTTTTATTTTAGCCTGCTGGACACACTTTCCTCATTCCTGAAGAAGGGCTTATGCCTGAAACGTCGATTCTCCTGTTCCTTGGATGCTGCCTGACCTGCTGCGCTTTTCCAGCAACACATTTTCAGCTCTGATCTCCAGCATCTGCAGACCTCACTTTCTCCTTTAATTATATTAACACCAAGGTTACTGAAGAATATTGTTCAATGAAAGCATTAGATGAAGCAATGGTTGAATATTAATTTGTACTGTTTGCACCAGGTTATTGATGAACACTATTTAATAACTATAATTACACCAGATTCATATTGAATTATCTTTGATAACTACCTGCATTTGTATCTGACCATGTGTGACTCTCAGGTCTTTCTTTTCCCTGTACAGACTTTGTGGTGGGAACTCTATCACTGAAGCAGCCAAATAGCAGTACCACTTTCTCAAGAAAGGGCTATGAACTGGCCACCAAGACCCCAACACAGATCTCATTCATCCTCTACGATCCAAGCGATTACTTTGACACTGCTACATTTCGTTACTTCTGGTACTTTGGTGACGGGTAAATTCCTACCTCATGTGGTGCTGTAACTCTTATTCTGAATAATTAAGTATGCAACACTAGCATGCAGCTGAAAGTTGGCAGCAGGAATGTCAAGATCCATCCTTAGCTAAACAGTCTCTACTTGGTGTCTGCAAGGAGCTAGTAAAATATTGGTTTATCTCATATCATCCTATTGGATCATATTTTTGAATCATTTCATTAGATCACAGATGTTGATCAAAGGCAATTGATCAGGGGCAGAGCGGTACTAATTCCTTCACATAGGTTTGCAAATCACCAACTCAACAAAAGGCTTCAAAGATATCTGAAGTTGGAAAACTTTGTTTCAACTTTTCGAGAAAATATATGAAAAGGAATGTTTTTTCTGCAACAAATTGGGCGGCACGATGGCACAGTGGTTAGCACTGCTGCCTCACAGCGCCAGAGACCCAGGTTCAATTCCCGCCTCAGGCGACTGACTGTGTGGAGTTTGCGCATTCTCCCCGTGTCTGCGTGGGTTTCCTCCCACAGTCCAAAGATGTGCAGGTCAGGTGAATTGGCCATGCTAAATTGCCCGTAGTGTTAGGTAAGGGGTAGATGTAGGAGTATGGGTGGGTTGCGCTTCGGCGGGGCGGTGTGGACTTGTTGGGCCGAAGGGCCTGTTTCCACACTGTAAGTAATCTAATCTAATCTAAAAAAAATTGATGTGATCAGTCTTGAAGGGTGGGGGTTGTGGAAGAAGTTTCAATCACAGCTTCCAAATGGGATTTGAATTAGTGGGTAAAAATTAGATATTTGCAGGGTTACTGGGAGAAGGCAGGGAATAGATTAATTAAACCTGCACAATTCAGGTAATTAGTCACAATCCTCAAAGGAGCATTGGAATCTTTCTCTGAAGAGAGAGACAATTGACTGTATTGGCTGTACTTTACCTTGAGGACCAACACTGTGCAATTGTGAGGCAAGGTGAAGAGCTAGGCCTCCATGAATTACCACAAATGGGACATGGAATGACCCAACACCATTGGACTTATCCAAGGGCCAACACAGACATGACAAACTGAATAACCTGCTTCAGCTCAGTATGGTTCTAAATGTTTTGTTGAGTTTAAAAAAGAAATTCTGAAGTGGAACATTTACAATATTTTTTTTTATTCTTTAAATCTGGCTGTATACAGAGAGCGAATGGTCACAAATAAATCTTACACACTTCACATCTATCCAACACCAGGGACTTACCAGCTGCATGTTGATGTCCTCGCAAACCTCAATGACTCTCAACAAAGGACTGGAATTTATGGTGCTTCACTGAACCTTCAAGGTAATGTTGGGTCTTTTTAATCCTTCTGCTGGACTGTACAGGCTCTATTTTCAATCCGGGGTTTGGACCATTTCTGAGTCCCAATGCAGTGTGGTGCAGTATCTAATAAGATGGCAAATTCGTGACCATGGTGCATCCAATTAAAGCGGGCAGACTCCCAAGTGTGCAGGGTCTCCTATTGGCCCCCCAGCAATGCATAAGCAGCAAGCCCCACTGTTAGAGTTAGACACTGCTGGTGTCAGTAGGGAAGAGAAAAAGGTGCCTTTAGCTTGAACAGCTTCTATATGTATTTAATTCTGAGACTACAGCCAACAGGCATACTCTGCCAGATGATCAGTGTTGTAGTAGTGGTCCTGAGGGCCATTTCCCATTGCTAGATGGAATGGCAATTACCCATCCACTCTCTCGCTTCCTCCCTCACCACTTGCATTCTGCTGCTGAGAAACTGCCTTTGTCTCTTAGCCCCATTTAAGCCTTAGCAGGGTGTGTGCAGGTCGATTGAAAAATGAATTGTGGTGCATGTTGTGTGACCTTAATAAGCCTTTGTGTTATTCATGGGCCAGAGCAGAGATGATGGCAGCTATAGAAAGTTTCAGGTCTGTCCGTCTCTGGTCCCAGCTTCTCAGTGAACAACAATCCTGTGATAGTTGAAAGCAACACCATGACACTAATTAGACTCATTTTACTCTATATCTCGTTTTTGATAAAAATGTAGTGTTAATCGTGCCTATTTAGGATGACTCAGCTAGAAATGTTGCATTCCTCTGTGACCACAGTTGTGAAATTGTTGTTCCATAATAAACATGACAGTAATGGAATGACACATTCCCTACAAATCTGATTCATTTCAGATAAAATCAAAAACATTGAAGTCAAGAGTCTCGATGACATCCATGCAGACCACAGAAAGACCTTTTACATATATGTTAATGGCAGGTAAGAAATTCTAGGAGTCAATCTCTGCTGATTTTCAAGGTCACAGGTGGATTTTCACCAGTGTTTTTGGAATGACACGCTGATCATTTTAGATTAGATTACCTACAGTGTGGAAACAGGCCCTTTGGCCCAACAAGTCCACACTGACCCTCCGAAGAGAAACCCACATCCCCTATATTTACCCCTGACTAATCCACCTAACACTACCAGTAATTTATCATGGCCAATTCACCTGACCTGCACATCTTTGGACTGTGGGAGGAAACCAGAGCACCCGGAGGAAACCCACGCAAACACGGGGAGAATATGCAAACTCCATACAGACAGTTGCCCGATGTGGGAATTGAACCCGGGTCTCTGGCGCTGTGAGGCAGCAGTGCTAACCACTGAGCCCCGAACCACATTTAGCAGGGAGCATCATCACCTCTAAGTCAGAAACCATCCTGACTTGGAAATATATCATCATTTCTTTACTGTCATAGGTCAGGTGTATATATTACTTCGGTTACTTATAGTTACATAATAAAATATTCATATTAAAAATGTGACAATGGGAATTAAGATTTTGCAGACATGGGATTACATAGTAGTTACAGGCCATAAATCCCAACTGATCCATGCCAATGTTAACTCTCCTACACAAATCGTCTCCTTAACCCTTCCATCTCATCCTATCAATTCATCCTCTAATTTCTTTCTCCTTTATGTGCTTATTTAATCTAAATTATTTATCTTAATTGTGATAGCAAGCTCCACATTACCCAGTTACAGAAATGCTTACAAAAAGGATTCATCACACCACTCGCTGAAATTTTGGGGAATTTTATCTTTTGCAGACAGTTATAGATAGTTTTCCCAGTGGTCTGGGTCTGTGCTGTTAACCACATATTTCTTATTTGTTATCCTCCCTTCCAGTCCTCCACTCAAGATCTGTTGGCTTGTTTCTCGGAGCTGCGTCTCAGTCATTGATCACTCGTGTGATCTCATGGAGCTGCCCAGCTCAACCGTCTCCAATGTGAGCTACGCCTTCAGGGATCTGGGACCATACACCTTCAACGTGAGGGCTGAGAACAGTGTGAGCAGCCTGCAGGCATGCTATAAAATAACGACCTGGAAAAGCGGTAAGCCCCTGGCACTGGACTGAGACTCACTGTGCATGGAGAGGTGTTAGAGAAAAGGAGCATGAGAAAGGAGTGATGGATGTAAGGAACATGAAAACTGGGGTTGTGCTCATGAAGGGAAGAGTTATTTTCATTGACCAAGTATTATTAATATTTGAAGAAAGTATTTATTTGTTTAAACCATTGTTCAGTACAACAAAGAAAATTGAACCAAGTCCTTCCATAGACCTGAGGCAAATTGCTCTCATTGTCTCCCAGTAAAGGCCATGCAGACTCTGCCCTGTCATGGATCATGCCCATTCCATCTCCTTTCAAAGACCTTTTCACATGTCCCTTTACAATTGAATAACTTAATTTTCATTAAGGTATTTCCACCTTCAGTTGTCTACATTTGGTAGGACTGGCCATTACGGGCGACACGGTGGCACAGTGGTTAGCACTGCTGCCTCACAGCGCCTGAGACCCGGGTTCAATTCTCGCCTCAGGTGACTGACTGTATGGAGTTTGCACGTTCTCCCCGTGTCTGCGTGGGTTTCCCCCGGGTGCTCCGGTTTCCTCCCACAGTCCAAAGATGTGCAGGTTAGGTGAATTGACCATGCTAAATTGCCCATAGTGTTAGGTAAGGGGTAAATGTAGGGGTATGGGTGGGTTGCGCTTCGGCAGGTCGGTGTGGACTTGTTGGGCCGAAGGGCCTGTTTCCACACTGTAATGTAATCTAATAATCTAATCTAATTAGCACTGAGTGGCCAATGGCTCTTTCATTTAAAAGTGAAATGGTTGAATCAAAACTGAAATTTCAATACAGTACACATGGAGTGCTGTACTGTCAGAGTTGCCATCTCACGAATGAGATTTAAACCAAGGCTCCATGTGCCAGTCTGATTCAACATAAAAGATATTTGGGCACTATTTTGAAGAGGAGCAGCTGAGATCTCCCTGGTATCTGGCCAATTCTTACTTCTTAATCAACAACACAAAGAAACAGGGATTATTGGGCCATTATCGTGAGTTTGCTGTGTGCTATTTGGCTGCTGTGTTTCCTACATTACAATAACGACCACAATTCACAACTGCTGAATTGGCTGGAAAGTGCTTTGAGATGTCCAGTTGTCATGAAAATCACTATAAAAATGCAAGGATGTCTTTCTTTCAATATGCAGGGACAATTTGTTTATTATATCTGCCTCATTCTATCTTATTATCTTTATTGAGAGGTTGAGACTTTGGTGCCATTTTGTATGCAATCTATTGTACATAGGCAGCATGGTAGCTCAATAGTTTGCACTGCTGCCTCACAGTGTGTGTGTGTGTGTGTTTTTTACACATTCTCCCTCTGTCTGTGTGGGTTTCTTCCACAGTCCAAAGATATGCAGGTTAGGTGGATTGGCCATGCTAAATTGTCCATAGTGTTCAGGGATGTGCATGGATAGCCATGGGAAAATGCAGAGTCACAGAAACTTTGCGGGATGCTCTTTTGAGGGTCAGTGAGGATCTGAAGGGCCAAATGGCCTGTTTCCACATTATAAGGATTCTATGATTATATTGGCTGTGTTTCATTACCCTGTCTCAGGCCATGCTGTCCCTAGAGAGGATCAGAGCGGGGATGACAGTCACATGGAGCTGAGTGTGATGTAGCTGCTCCGTGGCACCTCATCAATAGTAAAGCCTCACTTGTGACTGTATTACACCATCCAATCCAGCTGTGACCAGCTCCATTTCAATATTTGGAGGACTGTCACGGGAGCAGAATGATGCTACTTCCACTTTTGCTTCTCTGGAGGGCAGTCATTTGGCATGATTTCACACTTTCACATCAAGTGACAGGAAGTTATTACGTCAGACAAAAGGGTATAGAAGATTAAAACTCAACATAATTGATGTCCTTAACAGGATGACAGCCTAAGAAGATCGAGAGTAGACCTTTGATTTCTGTTGTACCATTCAATACAATTTCGGCTGATCCTCTACTTAAATTCCACCTTCCCTCATTAACCCCATTCCCTTAAATTCCTGAGTACTCAAAAATAGATTAACTTCTGTGTTAAATATTCTGAACTACTTTACTTCCACAACTTTCTAGGATGGAAATTTCCAAAGATTCGTAACCTTCTAAAATGAAAAAATGTCTTCTTAGCCAAACCCGAAACAGACAACCCCTTATTGTGAGATTGTGACTTGAGGTTCTTGATTCCCCAGGCAGGAGAAACATTTTCCACAAAGTGAAGACCCTTAAGAAATTTACATTTCAATTAGATTAACTCTTGCTTTACTAAATTCCTAGCAATATAAGCTTAGTTAATTCAAAGTCTCCTCACTAGACAATCCCTTCATTCCCAGGAACTAGTCTGATAATTTCCCTGAGGTTAGTATATTATTGATGGGTAGGAAGACCAAACCTGCACACAGTGCACCACCTCTGCCCTCATTAATGATATGGACATTTGTAGCATATAGTAAGACTTCCTGACTCTTAGACTCTATTCCTTTGAAACAAAAACTGACTTACCATTTGCCTTCCTATTTTTTTTCCCTCTGTACTAACATGATAACTTCCTGAGATTCATATACAAAGCCACTCAGGTCCTACCGAATACAAATATTTCTCAGTCTTCCAGTATTCAAAAAATATTCTGCTATTTTATTCCTAAGTCTATAACTTCAAACTTAGTCCACGTCGTATTATGTCTGCCATGTTCCTGCCCACTCACTGACCAAAGGATTTGGTAGGGTAGATAGTATCTAAGTATCTATCTATCTAATCTATTTATCTATCTATCTTTTGTCATGATGGAGGTTCAGAATAAAAGGACACAACCTTAAGATGACAGTGAGGCTGTTTGGGGCTGATGTCAGTTAGTGTCCGTTCACACAAACAATGGTAAATTTGGAACCCTCTCCCCTCACAAAAGGTTTCTTGAAACTGAGCATCAACTGGGGATGTGGAAATCAACATTGGTAGATTTTTAAAAACCCAAAGAAGTATGGATGCTGTCAATCAGAAACAAACACAGAAATTGCAGGAAGAGCTCAGCAGATCTGGCAGCATCTGTGGAGAGAAATCAGATTTAACGTTTCAGGTCAAGTGACCCTTCCTCAGATTTTTGGTTTGTAAGGACGTAAGGGAGGTAAATGGAGTTGCGGACAGATCAGGCATTGCTCGAGACACTGAGTGGCCTCATCCTGTTCCTAACAATTTCAGGCTCACCCCAGATCTCACAGACTGAAACCGAGGTGGCTGCTTGCAAGGAGGAACTCATATGGTTTACAATTTGATTGGTTAAATTGTAAGTGGAATAGATAACTTGTGTATAGGAGATATACCAGTCATCCACTGAGCTAGGGATGAAGAAGCCTCTTTTAATATACATCCTTCATCTTTCCAACAGGTATCCATCCAGTGTGGTTGATTGTCCCATGTGTAACTCTGTTCACCATCATTCTCCTCTTTGTCCTGTCCATCATCATGAGAAAGGGCAGTGCTCAGAAAGATTCCATTGAGGTAAATTTAAACCGGGAGATTTTATATATACAGTAAGGCCCTCAAATCAAAGTTGCAGGAGACAGCAAATTGGATAAAAATTGGGAGTTTAACTGATCAAAGCTGGAAACCTTCAATGGTCTGTAAAATCACTTCCAGTCAGCACCAAGCGAATGATTTCCCTCCACCTCAGACTCCAGTGAAGATTTTACCTCGTATTCTCATCAACATGCCATCCTTTGGCAACATTATCTGAAAACACCACAACAGCTTCCATTTGTACGGTGAAGACAGCCAGCTCTACCTCTCTCCTACATCTCCCCACACTCCCAACTCAACATCCCCACTATCACCAAACTATCAGATTTCTTGTCCACATTCAGTTCTGAAGAACAGAAATTTCCTCCTGTTAACCATTAGCGAGACTGATGATATTGTCTACATCCCTTTCCACAAATGCACTACACCAGCCACCCATCTCCCTTATAACCATCTGAGGCTGAACCTAGAGTGTTCCAAATTAATGTTGAAAAACATGAGCATTGGGTTTCAGATTGGTAATCCAGTGATATGACCATTATGCCACTGCCTGTGCTGTATTGGTGCACACTGTTAGAAGTTCCATGCTGAAGGAGTGCTGCACTGTTGGAGGGTCAGTACTGAATGACAGCTACACTGTTGGAGGATCAGTACTGATTGAGTGCTGCATTGTTAGAGGGTCAGAATTGAAGGAGTGCTGCACTGTTGGAGGGTCAGTACTGAATGAGTGCTGCATTGTTGGAGGGTCAGTACTGAAGGAGTGCTGCATTGTTAAGGGTCAAACCTGAAGGAGTGCTGCACTGTTGGAGGGTCAGAACTAAGGGAGTTCTGTGTTATTGGAGTGTCAGTACTGAGGGAGTTCTGTATCATTGGAGTGTCAGTACTGAGGGTGTTCTGTGTCATTGGAGTGTCAGTACTGAAGGAGTTGTGTGTTATTGGAATGTCAGTACTGAGGGTGTTCTGTGTTATTGGAGTGTCAGTGCTGAGGGAGTTCTGTGCCATTGGAGTGTCAGAACTGAGGGAGTTCTGTGTTATTGGAGTGTCAGTACTGAGGGTGTTCTGTGTTATTGGAGTGTCAGTACTAAGGGTGTTCTGGATCATTGGAGTGTCAGTACTGAAGGAGCTGTGTGTTATTCGAGTGTCAGTACAGAGCATGTTCTCTGTTATTGGACTGTCAGTACTGAGGGTGTTCTGTGTTATTGGAGTGTCAGTACTGAGGGAGTTCTGTATCATTGGAGTGTCAGTACTGAGGATGTTCTGTGTTATTGGAGAGTCAGTACTGAGGGAGTTCTGCGATATTGGAGTGTCAGTACTGAGGGAGTTCTGCATTATTGGAGTGTCAGTACTGAGGGAGTTCTGTGTTATTGGAGTGTCAGTACTGTGGGAGTTCTGCATTATTGAAGTGTCAGTACTTAGGGTGTTCTGCATTATTGGAGTGTCAGTACTGAGGGAGTTCTGCATTATTGAAGTGTCAGTACTGAGGGAGTTCTGCATTATTGGAGTGTCAATACTGAGGGAGTTCTGTGTTATTGGAGTGTCAGTCCTGAGGGTGTTCTATATTATTGGAGTGTCAGTACTGTGGGAGTTCTGCATTATTGAAGTGTCAGTACTGAGGGTGTTCTGCATTATTGGAGTGTCAATACTGAGGGAGTTCTGTGTTATTGGAGTGTCAGTACTGAGGGAGTTCTGCATTATTGAAGTGTCAGTACTGAGGGAGTTCTGAATTATTGGAGTGTCAATACTGAGGGAGTTCTGTGTTGTTGGAGTGTCAGTACTGAGGGTGTTTTGGGTTATTGGAGTGTCAGTACTGAGGGTGTTCTATATTATTGGAGTGTCAGTACTGTGGGAGATCTGCATTATTGGAGTGTCAGTACTGTGGGAGTTCTGCATTATTGAAGTGTCAGTACTGAGGGAGTTCTGCATTATTGGAGTGTCAATACTGAGGGAGTTCTGTGTTATTGGAGTGTCAATACTGAGGGAGTTCTGTGTTATTGGAGTGTCATGACTGAGGGAGTTCTGTGTTATTGGAGTGTCAGTACAGAGGGAGTTCTGTGTTATTGGAGTGTCAGTACTGAGGGAGTTCTGCATTATTGGAGTGTCAGTACTGAGGGTGTTCTATATTATTGGAGTGTCAGTACTGAGGGAGTTCTGTGTTATTGGAGTGTCAGTACTGAGGGAGTTGTGCATCATTGTAGTGTCAGTACTGAGGGAGTTCTGTATCATTGGAGTGTCAGTACTGAGGGTGTTATGTGTTATTGGAGTGTCAGTCCTGAGGGAGTTCTGCATTATTGGAGTGTCAGTACTGAAGGTGTTCTGTATTATTGGAGTGTCAGTCAGATGGAGTTCTGCGTTATTGGAGTGTCAGTACTGAGTGTGTTCTACGTTATTGGAGTGTCAGTAATGAGTGTGTTCTGCGTGATTGGAGTGTCAGTACTGAGGGAGCTCTGCATTATTGGAGTGTCAGTACTGAGGGTGTTCTGCGTTATTGGAGTGTCAGTACTGAGTGTGTTCTGCGTGATTGGAGTGTCAGTACTGAGGGAGTTCTGCGTTATTGGAGTGTCAGTACTGAGTGTGTTCTGCGTTATTGGAGTGTCAGTACTTAGGGAGTTCTGGATTATTGCAGTGTCAGTACTGAGGGAGTTCTGCGTTATTGGAGTGTCAGTACTGAGGGTGTTCTGCGTTATTGGAGTGTCAGTACTGAGGGGGTTCTGTGTTATTGGAGTGTCAGTACTTTGGGATTTCTGCATTATTGGAGTGTCAGTACTGAGGGAGTTCTGCATTATTGGAGTGTCAATACTGAGGGAATCCAGTGTTATTGGAGTGTCAGTACTGAGGGAGTTCTGCATTATTGGAGTGTCAGTACTGAGGGAGTTCTGTGTTATTGGAGTGTCATTACTGAGTGAGTTCTGCAATATTGGAGTGTCAGTACTTAGGGTGTTTTGCATTATTGGAGTGTCAGTACTGAGGGTGTTCTGCATTATTGGAGTGTCAGTACTGAGGGAGTTCTGCATTTTTGGAATGTCAGTACTGTGGGAGTTCTGCATTATTGGAGGGTCCGTACAGAGGGAGTTCTGCATTATTGGAGTGTCAGTACTGAGGGAGTTCTGCATTATTGGAGTGTCAGTACTGAGGGAGTTCTGTGTTATTGGAGTGTCAGTACTGTGGGAGTTCTGCATTATTGAAGTGTCAGTACTGAGGGAGTTCTGCATTATTGAAGTGTCAGTACTGAGGGAGTTCTGCATTATTGAAGTGTCAATACTGAGGGAGTTCTGTGTTATTGGAGTGTCAGTACTGAGGGTGTTTTGCGTTATTGGAGTGTCAGTACTGTGGGAGATCTGCATTATTGGAGTGTCAGTACTGTGGGAGTTCTGCATTATTGAAGTGTCAGTACTGAGGGAGTTCTGTGTTATTGGACTGTCAGTACTGAGGGAGTTCTGCATTATTGGAGTGTCAGTACTGAGGGAGTTCTGCAATATTGGAGTGTCAGTACTGAGGGTGTTTTGCGTTATTGGAGTGTCCGTACTGAGGGTGTTCTATGTTATTGGAGTGTCCGTACTGAGGGTGTTCTGTGTTATTGGAGTGTCAGTACTGACGGAGTTCTGCGTTATTGGAGTGTCAGTAGTGAGTGTGTTCTGCGTGATTGGAGTGTCAGTACTGAGGGAGTTCTGCATTATTGGAGTGTCAGTACTGAGGGAGTTCTGCGTTATTGGAGTGTCATTACTGAGTATGTTCTGCGTTATTGGAGTGTCAGTACTGAGGGAGTTCTGCGTTATTGGAGTGTCAGTACTGAGTGTGTTCTGCGTTATTGGAGTGTCAGTACTTAGGGAGTTCTGCATTATTGGAGTGTCAGTACTGAGGGAGTTCTGCAATATTGGAGTGTCAGTACTGAGGGTGTTCTGCGTTATTGGAGTGTCAGTACTGAGGGAGTTCTGTGTTATTGGAGTGTCAGTACTTTGGGGTTTCTGCATTATTGGATTGTCAGTACTGAGGGTGTTCTGCATTATTGGAGTGTCAATACTGAGGGAATCCAGTGTTATTGGAGTGTCAGTACTGAGGGAGTTCTGCATTAATGGAGTGTCAGTCCTGAGGGAGTTCTGTGTTATTGGAGTGTCATTACTGAGTGTGTTCTGCAATATTGGAGTGTCAGTACTTAGGGTGTTTTGCATTTTTGGAATGTCAGTACTGTGGGAGTTCTGCATTATTGGAGTGTCAGTACTGAGGGAGTTCTACATTATTGAAGTGTCAGTACTGAGGGTGTTCTGCATTATTGGAGTGTCAGTACTGAGGGTGTTCTACGTTATTGGAGTGTCAGTCCTGAGGGAGTTCTGCGTTATTGGAGTGTCAGTACTGAGGGAGTTCTGCATTATTGGAGTGTCAGTACTGAGGGTGTTCTGCGATATTGGAGTGTCAGTACTGAGGGAGTTCTGCATTATTGGAGTGTCAGTACTGAGGGAGTTCTGTGTTATTGGAGTGTCAGTACTTAGGGTGTTCTGCATTATTGGAGTGTAAGTACTGAGGGAGTTCTGTGTTATTGGAGTGTCAGTACTGAGGGAGTTCTGCATTATCGGAGTGTCAGTACTGATGGAGTTCTAATTATTGAAGTGTCAGTCCTGAGGGAGTTCTGCATTATTGGAGTGTCAATACTGAGGGAGTTCCGTGTTATTGGAGTGTCAGTACTGAGGGTGTTTTTGTGTTTTTGGAGTGTCAGTACTGAGGGTGTTCTATATTATTGGAGTGTCAGTACTGAGGGAGTTCTGCATTATTGGAGTGTCAATACTGAGGGAGTTCTGTGTTGTTGGAGTGTCAGTACTGAGGGTGTTTTGCGTTATTGGAGTGTCAGTACTGAGGGTGTTCTATATTATTGGAGTGTCAGTACTGTGGGAGTTCTGCATTATTGAAGTGTCAGTACTGAGGGAGTTCTGCAATATTGGAGTGTCAATACTGAGGGAGTTCGGTGTTATTGGAGTGTCAGTACTGAGGGTGTTTTGCGTTATTGGAGTGTCAGTACTGAGGGTGTTCTATATTATTGGAGTGTCAGTACTGTGGGAGTTCTGCATTATTGAAGTGTCAGTACTGAGGGGAGTTCTGCAATATTGGAGTGTCAATACTGAGGGAGTTCTGTGTTATTGGAGTGTCAGTACTGCGGGAGTTCTGCATTATCGGAGTGTCAGTACTGAGGGAGTTCTGCAATATTGGAGTGTCAGTACTGAGGGTGTTTTGCGTTATTGGAGTGTCAGTACTCAGGGTATTCTGCATCATTGTAGTGTCAGTACTGAGGGAGTTCTGTATCATTGGAGTGTCAGTACTGAGGGTGTTATGTGTTATTGGAGTGTCAGTCCTGAGGGAGTTCTGCATTATTGGAGTGTCAGTACTGAGTGTGTTCTACGTTATTGGAGTGTCAGTAATGAGTGTGTTCTGTGTGATTGGAGTGTCAGTACTGAGGGAGTTCTGCATTATTGGAGTGTCAGTACTCAGGGAGTTCTGCGTTATTGGAGTGTCAGTACTGAGTGTGTTCTGCGTTATTGGAGTGTCAGTCCTGAGGAAGTTCTGCGTTATTGGAGTGTCAGTACTGAGGGAGTTCTGCATTATTGGAGTGTCAGTACTGAGGGAGTTCTGCGTTATTGGAGGGTCAGTACTGAGTGTGTTCTGCGTTATTGGAGTGTCAGTCCTGAGGGTGTTCTGTGTTATTGGAGTGTCAGTACTGTGGGAGTTCTGCGTTATTGGAGTGTCAGTACTGAGGGAGTTCTGCGTTATTGGAGTGTCAGTACTGAGGGTGTTCTGCGTTATTGGAGTGTCAGTACTGAGGGAGTTCTGTGTTATTGGAGTGTCAGTACTTTGGGATTTCTGCATTATTGGATTGTCAGTACTGAGGGTGTTCTGCATTATTGGAGTGTCAATACTGAGGGAATCCAGTGGTATTGGAGTGTCAGTAGTGAGGGACTTCTGCATTATTGGGGTGTCAGTCCTGAGGGAGTTCCGTGTTATTGGAGTGTCATTACTGAGTGAATTCTGCAATATTGGAGTGTCAGTACTGAGGGTGTTTTGCATTATTGGAGTGTCAGTATTGAGGGTGTTCTGCGTTATTGGAATGACAGTACTGAGGGAGTTCTGCAATTTTGGAATGTCAGTACTGTGGGAGTTCTGCATTATTGGAGTGTCAGTACAGAGGGAGTTCTGCATGATTGGAGTGTCAGTACTGAGGGAGTTCAGCGATATTGGAGTGTCAGTACTGAGGGAGTTCTGTATTATTGGAGTGTCAGTACTGAGGGTGTTCTGCATTATTGGAGTGTCAGTACTGAGGGAGTTCTACATTATTGAAGTGTCAGTACTGAGGGAGTTCTACGTTATTGGAGTGTCAGTACTGAGTGTGTTCTGCGTTATTGGAGTGTCTGTACTGAGGGAGTTCTGCGTTATTGGAGTGTCAGTACTGAGTGTATTCTGCGTTATTGGAGTGTCAGTACTTAGGGAGTTCTGCATTATTGGAGTGGCAGTACTGAGGGAGTTCTGCGTTATTGGCGTGTCAGTACTGAGGGTGTTCTGCGTTATTGGAGTGTCAGTACTGAGGGAGTTCTGTGTTATTGGAGTGTCAGTACTGTGGGATTTCTGCATTATTGGATTGTCAGTACTGAGGGTGTTCTGTGTTATTGGAGTGTCAGTACTGAGGGAGTTCTGTGTTATTGGAGTGTCAGTACTGAGGGTGTTCTGCATTATTGGACTGTCAGTACTGAGGGAGTTCTGCGTTATTGGAGTGTCAGTACTTTGGGATTTCTGCATTATTGGATTGTCAGTACTGAGGGTGTTCTGCATTAGTGGAGTGGCAGTACTGAGGGAGTTCTACGTTATTGGAGTGTAAGTAATGAGTGTGTTTTGCGTGATTGGAGTGTCAGTACTGAGGGAGTTCTGCATTATTGGAGTGTCAGTACTGAGGGAGTTCTGCGTTATTGGAGTGTCAGTACTGAGTGTGTTCTGCGTTATTGGAGTGTCAGTGCTGAGGGTGTTCTGCATTATTGGACTGTCAGTACTGAGGGAGTTCTGTGTTATTGGATTGTCAGTACTGAGGGTGTTCTGCATTATTGGAGTGGCAGTACTGAGGGAGTTCTGCGTTATTGGAGTGTCAGTACTGAGGGTGTTCTGCGGTATTGGAGTGTCAGTACTGAGGGAGTTCTGTGTTATTGGAGTGTCAGTACTGTGGGATTTCTGCATTATTGGATTGTCAGTACTGTGGGAGTTCTGCGTTATTGGAGTGTCAGTACTGAGGGTGTTCTGTGTTATTGGAGTGTCAGTACTGAGGGAGTTCTGTATCATTGGAGTGTCAGTACTGAGGATGTTCTGTGTTATTGGAGAGTCAGTACTGAGGGAGTTCTGCGATATTGGAGTGTCAGTACTGAGGGAGTTCTGCATTATTGGAGTGTCAGTACTGAGGGAGTTCTGTGTTATTGGAGTGTCAGTACTGTGGGAGTTCTGCATTATTGAAGTGTCAGTACTTAGGGTGTTCTGCATTATTGGAGTGTCAGTACTGAGGGAGTTCTGCATTATTGAAGTGTCAGTACTGAGGGAGTTCTGCATTATTGGAGTGTCAATACTGAGGGAGTTCTGTGTTATTGGAGTGTCAGTCCTGAGGGTGTTCTATATTATTGGAGTGTCAGTACTGTGGGAGTTCTGCATTATTGAAGTGTCAGTACTGAGGGTGTTCTGCATTATTGGAGTGTCAATACTGAGGGAGTTCTGTGTTATTGGAGTGTCAGTACTGAGGGAGTTCTGCATTATTGAAGTGTCAGTACTGAGGGAGTTCTGCATTATTGGAGTGTCAATACTGAGGGAGTTCTGTGTTGTTGGAGTGTCAGTACTGAGGGTGTTTTGGGTTATTGGAGTGTCAGTACTGAGGGTGTTCTATATTATTGGAGTGTCAGTACTGTGGGAGATCTGCATTATTGGAGTGTCAGTACTGAGGGTGTTCTGCATTAGTGGAGTGGCAGTACTGAGGGAGTTCTACGTTATTGGAGTGTCAGTAATGAGTGTGTTTTGCGTGATTGGAGTGTCAGTACTGAGGGAGTTCTGCATTATTGGAGTGTCAGTACTGAGGGAGTTCTGCGTTATTGGAGTGTCAGTACTGAGTGTGTTCTGCGTTATTGGAGTGTCTGTACTGAGGGAGTTCTGCGTTATTGGAGTGTCAGTACTGAGGGAGTTCTGTGTTATTGGAGTGTCAGTGCTGAGGGTGTTCTGCATTATTGGACTGTCAGTACTGAGGGAGTTCTGTGTTATTGGATTGTCAGTACTGAGGGTGTTCTGCATTATTGGAGTGGCAGTACTGAGGGAGTTCTGCGTTATTGGAGTGTCAGTACTGAGGGTGTTCTGCGGTATTGGAGTGTCAGTACTGAGGGAGTTCTGTGTTATTGGAGTGTCAGTACTGTGGGATTTCTGCATTATTGGATTGTCAGTACTGTGGGAGTTCTGCGTTATTGGAGTGTCAGTACTGAGGGTGTTCTGTGTTATTGGAGTGTCAGTACTGAGGGAGTTCTGTATCATTGGAGTGTCAGTACTGAGGATGTTCTGTGTTATTGGAGAGTCAGTACTGAGGGAGTTCTGCGATATTGGAGTGTCAGTACTGAGGGAGTTCTGCATTATTGGAGTGTCAGTACTGAGGGAGTTCTGTGTTATTGGAGTGTCAGTACTGTGGGAGTTCTGCATTATTGAAGTGTCAGTACTTAGGGTGTTCTGCATTATTGGAGTGTCAGTACTGAGGGAGTTCTGCATTATTGAAGTGTCAGTACTGAGGGAGTTCTGCATTATTGGAGTGTCAATACTGAGGGAGTTCTGTGTTATTGGAGTGTCAGTCCTGAGGGTGTTCTATATTATTGGAGTGTCAGTACTGTGGGAGTTCTGCATCATTGAAGTGTCAGTACTGAGGGTGTTCTGCATTATTGGAGTGTCAATACTGAGGGAGTTCTGTGTTATTGGAGTGTCAGTACTGAGGGAGTTCTGCATTATTGAAGTGTCAGTACTGAGGGAGTTCTGCATTATTGGAGTGTCAATACTGAGGGAGTTCTGTGTTGTTGGAGTGTCAGTACTGAGGGTGTTTTGGGTTATTGGAGTGTCAGTACTGAGGGTGTTCTATATTATTGGAGTGTCAGTACTGTGGGAGATCTGCATTATTGGAGTGTCAGTACTGTGGGAGTTCTGCATTATTGAAGTGTCAGTACTGAGGGAGTTCTGCATTATTGGAGTGTCAATACTGAGGGAGTTCTGTGTTATTGGAGTGTCAATACTGAGGGAGTTCTGTGTTATTGGAGTGTCATGACTGAGGGTGTTTTGCGTTATTGGAGTGTCAGTCCTGAGGGTATTCTATATCATTGGAGTGTCAGTACAGAGGGAGTTCTGTGTTATTGGAGTGTCAGTACTGAGGGAGTTCTGCATTATTGGAGTGTCAGTACTGAGGGTGTTCTATATTATTGGAGTGTCAGTACTGAGGGAGTTCTGTGTTATTGGAGTGTCAGTACTGAGGGAGTTGTGCATCATTGTAGTGTCAGTACTGAGGGAGTTCTGTATCATTGGAGTGTCAGTACTGAGGGTGTTATGTGTTATTGGAGTGTCAGTCCTGAGGGAGTTCTGCATTATTGGAGTGTCAGTACTGAAGGTGTTCTGTATTATTGGAGTGTCAGTCAGATGGAGTTCTGCGTTATTGGAGTGTCAGTACTGAGTGTGTTCTACGTTATTGGAGTGTCAGTAATGAGTGTGTTCTGCGTGATTGGAGTGTCAGTACTGAGGGAGCTCTGCATTATTGGAGTGTCAGTACTGAGGGTGTTCTGCGTTATTGGAGTGTCAGTACTGAGTGTGTTCTGCGTGATTGGAGTGTCAGTACTGAGGGAGTTCTGCGTTATTGGAGTGTCAGTACTGAGTGTGTTCTGCGTTATTGGAGTGTCAGTACTTAGGGAGTTCTGCATTATTGCAGTGTCAGTACTGAGGGAGTTCTGCCTTATTGGAGTGTCAGTACTGAGGGTGTTCTGCGTTATTGGAGTGTCAGTACTGAGGGGGTTCTGTGTTATTGGAGTGTCAGTACTTTGGGATTTCTGCATTATTGGAGTGTCAGTACTGAGGGAGTTCTGCATTATTGGAGTGTCAATACTGAGGGAATCCAGTGTTATTGGAGTGTCAGTACTGAGGGAGTTCTGCATTATTGGAGTGTCAGTACTGAGGGAGTTCTGTGTTATTGGAGTGTCATTACTGAGTGAGTTCTGCAATATTGGAGTGTCAGTACTTAGGGTGTTTTGCATTATTGGAGTGTCAGTACTGAGGGTGTTCTGCATTATTGGAGTGTCAGTACTGAGGGAGTTCTGCATTTTTGGAATGTCAGTACTGTGGGAGTTCTGCATTATTGGAGGGACCGTACAGAGGGAGTTCTGCATTATTGGAGTGTCAGTACTGAGGGAGTTCTGCATTATTGGAGTGTCAGTACTGAGGGAGTTCTGTGTTATTGGAGTGTCAGTACTGTGGGTGT
The DNA here is from genome assembly GCF_037043375.1 of Chiloscyllium plagiosum. NCBI lineage: Eukaryota > Metazoa > Chordata > Chondrichthyes > Orectolobiformes > Hemiscylliidae > Chiloscyllium > Chiloscyllium plagiosum. The sequence continues at coordinate 45,849,726 of NW_028270158.1, read as the reverse complement.
TCTGCATTATTGAAGTGTCAGTACTGAGGGAGTTCTGCATTATTGAAGTGTCAGTACTGAGGGAGTTCTGCATTATTGGAGTGTCAATACTGAGGGAGTTCTGTGTTATTGGAGTGTCAGTACTGAGGGTGTTTTGCGTTATTGGAGTGTCAGTACTGTGGGAGATCTGCATTATTGGAGTGTCAGTACTGTGGGAGTTCTGCATTATTGAAGTGTCAGTACTGAGGGAGTTCTGTGTTATTGGACTGTCAGTACTGAGGGAGTTCTGCATTATTGGAGTGTCAGTACTGAGGGAGTTCTGCAATATTGGAGTGTCAGTACTGAGGGTGTTTTGCGTTATTGGAGTGTCCGTACTGAGGGTGTTCTATGTTATTGGAGTGTCAGTACTGAGGGAGTTCTGCATTATTGGAGTGTCAGTACTCAGGGTATTCTGCATCATTGTAGTGTCAGTACTGAGGGAGTTCTGCAATATTGGAGTGTCAGTACTGAGGGTGTTTTGAGTTATTGGAGTGTCCGTACTGAGGGTGTTCTATGTTATTGGAGTGTCCGTACTGAGGGTGTTCTGTGTTATTGGAGTGTCAGTACTGACGGAGTTCTGCGTTATTGGAGTGTCAGTAGTGAGTGTGTTCTGCGTGATTGGAGTGTCAGTACTGAGGGAGTTCTGCATTATTGGAGTGTCAGTACTGAGGGAGTTCTGCGTTATTGGAGTGTCATTACTGAGTATGTTCTGCGTTATTGGAGTGTCAGTACTGAGGGAGTTCTGCGTTATTGGAGTGTCAGTACTGAGTGTGTTCTGCGTTATTGGAGTGTCAGTACTTAGGGAGTTCTGCATTATTGGAGTGTCAGTACTGAGGGAGTTCTGCGTTATTGGAGTGTCAGTACTGAGGGAGTTCTGCAATATTGGAGTGTCAGTACTGAGGGTGTTTTGCGTTATTGGAGTGTCCGTACTGAGGGTGTTCTATGTTATTGGAGTGTCAGTACTGAGGGAGTTCTGCATTATTGGAGTGTCAGTACTCAGGGTATTCTGCATCATTGTAGTGTCAGTACTGAGGGAGTTCTGCAATATTGGAGTGTCAGTACTGAGGGTGTTTTGAGTTATTGGAGTGTCCGTACTGAGGGTGTTCTATGTTATTGGAGTGTCCGTACTGAGGGTGTTCTGTGTTATTGGAGTGTCAGTACTGACGGAGTTCTGCGTTATTGGAGTGTCAGTAGTGAGTGTGTTCTGCGTGATTGGAGTGTCAGTACTGAGGGAGTTCTGCATTATTGGAGTGTCAGTACTGAGGGAGTTCTGCGTTATTGGAGTGTCATTACTGAGTATGTTCTGCGTTATTGGAGTGTCAGTACTGAGGGAGTTCTGCGTTATTGGAGTGTCAGTACTGAGTGTGTTCTGCGTTATTGGAGTGTCAGTACTTAGGGAGTTCTGCATTATTGGAGTGTCAGTACTGAGGGTGTTCTGCGTTATTGGAGTGTCAGTACTGAGGGAGTTCTGTGTTATTGGAGTGTCAGTACTTTGGGGTTTCTGCATTATTGGATTGTCAGTACTGAGGGTGTTCTGCATTATTGGAGTGTCAATACTGAGGGAATCCAGTGTTATTGGAGTGTCAGTACTGAGGGAGTTCTGCATTAATGGAGTGTCAGTCCTGAGGGAGTTCTGTGTTATTGGAGTGTCATTACTGAGTGTGTTCTGCAATATTGGAGTGTCAGTACTTAGGGTGTTTTGCATTTTTGGAATGTCAGGACTGTGGGAGTTCTGCATTATTGGAGTGTCAGTACTGAGGGAGTTCTACATTATTGAAGTGTCAGTACTGAGGGTGTTCTGCATTATTGGAGTGTCAGTACTGAGGGTGTTCTACGTTATTGGAGTGTCAGTCCTGAGGGAGTTCTGTGTTATTGGAGTGTCAGTACTGAGGGAGTTCTGCATTATTGGAGTGTCAGTACTGAGGGAGTTCTGTGTTATTGGAGTGTCAGTACTGAGGGTGTTTTGCGTACTTGGAGTGTCAGTACTGAGGGAGTTCTGCATTATTGGAGTGTCAGTACTGAGGGACTTCTGTGTTATTGGAGTGTCAGTACTGAGGGAGTTCTGCATTATCGGAGTGTCAGTACTGATGGAGTTCTACATTATTGAAGTGTCAGTCCTGAGGGAGTTCTGCATTATTGGAGTGTCAATACTGAGGGAGTTCCGTGTTATTGGAGTGTCAGTACTGAGGGTGTTTTTGTGTTTTTGGAGTGTCAGTACTGAGGGTGTTCTATATTATTGGAGTGTCAGTACTGAGGGAGTTCTGCATTATTGGAGTGTCAATACTGAGGGAGTTCTGTGTTGTTGGAGTGTCAGTACTGAGGGT